>NW_025814053.1:9272500-9450810 GCF_018902025.1 Drosophila willistoni | reverse complement strand
CCAGATGCAAGATCGGTTGAGCTGTAAACTTTTTTACCACAACTTTTGGCGCAGCTTGTTCAATAAAGTGCGTGTCTGTATTTACGTATTATTTTTCATTTTGTTTTGATTTGGGTTTGCTGTCTAGATCATTAATTTTCGCAATTAGTGGCAATAATATGTGCGCTAATTTGGTTTCATTGCACTGAGACAAATGTGGTGAGTAGTGTAGTATTTTTTAACGGTAAAATTTAAAATTCTGTCAGCTTCATAAAACGTATCAAGGAATAAGAGGCCTTGAGTTTTTGGCTCTACGACGTGCCTGGGCTAATGCGAATTTGCAATTTTCGGCTTATGTACATACATTTTAATGTACGTACATATGTATGTATATATGCATGTACATATATGCATAAGTAAGTAGGTATTCAGATATGTACATACTTATGTATGTATGAACTTGTGTTTGCCAATGTTTTTGGTAGTAAATAAAATGCAACTTTTCGTCTTCTGTTCTCTTATGGTGGATTATGCGAAAGCGTAAAACATGAAATGACTTTTTGTTTTGTTGTTTGCTTGCTTGTTTCTTACTTTTTTATTTTACTGTGTTTGCCCTGTTTTGCATATATGTATGTACATATGTATGTACATATGTACATACAAATATGTACATACATATATGTATGTACATTCTACATACATACATATGTAAATACACGTGTGCATGTGCGTGTGTGTGCCTGTAGATTTTCACTTTATTCATGCATAAACTTGCCTGAGAAAGTTTCGCGATGCAAAAAGTTGCCACGGGATTTGATGGTGGCTTACCCCCTCTCCCCCACACCATAGGGACCCCTTTAACCTTGTTGGACACATGCAAATAACATATCGATGCAGCTTTTTCAAATAAACCCTGCACCTATACTCATTCAGCCAACATGCGGCATCACCATCACAACCACCCTTAATCGTAACCTCAATCCCCTCTGACCACCCACCCTGTGCTTCCCCTCTCTCACTCACTCTCTCTCTCTCTCTCTCTCTCTCTCTCTCTCTCTTGCCTGTTGTCCTAGGGGGATTTAGTGGCAGCCGCCGGAACGTGCTCCTGCTTCTGCACACATGCATCAATTTCCGAAACCACAGGAACAGAACAAGCCTCGCCTATTTCTACAGTCCACTCCCCCATAGCCTCCCCCCTTTAAATAAATCATAAGTTCTTGATTTTCTGTTGATTAAAAAGCCGCAAAATTTAATTTTATGCCATAATTTATAGAAATTTTGCATGTCTGTAAATAATTGCATAAATGCGGGTTTTTTGTAATAAATGGTTAGACAAGAGTTGGGTGTCCGTAGGGTGTTGGTGACGGTATACCTCTATCTCTGTCTTTCTCTTTTTTCTCTCTCCCTCTCACTCACATAGAAATACATGCCCACACACAAATGGCAAGGTGCAAAAAAAAAAGGCTCAAGGCCGTAACACTTGTTATGAAAGAGATAGCATGATCCAGACAGGTATGTGTGAGGGTGTGCATGAGTGTGTGTGTGTGTGTGTGTGGAGAGGTGTGCGTGTGAATGTGGTGCGTGTGAAACAACCAGAGGTGCAAAGTACATAGTTGCCACTTAAAAAAGTGGGGGAGAAAAAAAACTTCAAACAGACAGTAGCCAAAAAGCTTTGAAGGATTCTTTTTTCCTATCTATGTCTTTCTCTCGCTTTCTCTCTCTCTCTTTCTCTATCTGAATGGGAATGGCTTGAAAGGGTAAAGGGATGGCAAAAGAGAAGATAGCGGCTCACCATGAGGTTTGGTCTGTATGTTGCTTTGGGCCATTGACAGTAAATCTGTTCAAGTTGACTTGGCAGCAAGCTGAAATACTAAAAACTCGCCACTTAACGTGACCTAGTCGACTCTAAATTACCCTATCTTTTGGTATTCATTAGACCTAACTTTCTTGAATTGCCATCACATAAAATTACCGAAGATAGATAAGTTCTCTTTGTATAGATTCTACATACATATGTATGTATGTATGTACATACATCATAAATACATACGAGAGGCTATAACTGGACTTAGCTATGCAGCTTAAAAGTATTAACTTTGCTGTTTGGATATCTTAATATGCTCTTTACTTAGAAGGTGTGTGGCCATACATACATATGTACATATACACATAGATGTAGATTTGTATTTACATACACGTGTGTGTGTATGTGTGAATTTAGAAAAAAAAAAACCAAAGGGAAAAACATGAAAAGCCCAAAACGATTTTCGCATGCACAAACATGCATTAAAAAAACAACATAAAGTTACTGTAAGAGCTACTGAGACGTTTTTTGTAAATGTCCATACATATGTACATACGAATATACATACCTATACATATATATATATATATATATATAAAATTATAAAAAACAATATAAAACAAACGGAATCTTATCCTATTCTCATCTTTATATCCCATTCTTTGAAGAATATGAAAAAAAATTTAATTTTTAATGCTTAACATGTCGAAAAATTAATTTAAATGTTGCAAGGTGATGCGCTACTATATTTTTGAACACAACTGTATATGTACATATATGTATGTACATATGTATGTACATTTCAAAAGTGTTTGTTGCGGACCAGAAACATTAAACTAACTGATTTTAGTTAACCTCGCAGATATTTGCTAATAGCATACATATGGCTTACCTTTGGGATATAAAAATATCGTATGTAAAAGATATTTATGTAAACCAAGTATATATGTACATACATTAGGGTATTACGGTTCGGAAAATCGTTTAACGTTTCACCTTTTTGACCAATCACCCTTAAAAATTAAATTTTTCAACTAATTCCGATATTTTTTTCTATTCGTTTTTATACTGATAATAATTGCCTATACGTAAAATATATACATTTTCAACTTTTATCATTATAAACATCATAATTGTCATAATTGTCATAATTCTTACTCAATTAATTGTACTGTGGCTTCCAAACACTGCGTATACGTGTTATGGTTAACATTACAAAATATAGCATACTTTTTCGGGCAATGCTTGGTAATGCTTTGTGTTACATCTTGATTCCCTTCGCATTTATGTAAAACTATTCCAAATTTCAAATTTAATCCACAATTTAAAAAAATAAAACTTATTATCTTTGGAAAAGAACTTAATTAATAAATGCTGAAATCCTTAGGGCAGTGGCATATAAATGACTTCACAACTCGACTAAACGAAAATCGAAGATTTGTTTGTATATACATTATGCATAAATATCTTCAAAACAAGGATAATTTTTCAAATGGACTTATGCGAAAGAAATAATTTGGTTTCAAAAACTATATTTTAAAGACTATATTTCAATTTGAAGACAATGTATGTATTTCCAGTCCACCAAGATGCAATTCAGCAGATAAACATTTGCTCTAAGGGTCCCTACCTATGTAAAAGAAATAAAAAACCTATTTTGGGAATTTTTTTTTGTGTATTTCTAAAACTAAGAAATTTAAGCTTTTGCTAAAAAATTCTCCTTGGTCGAATATGCCTCGGGTGCAGGCCAAGTTTCTTTATCAGCGAAAAAAAGGATAAGCCGAAAATTATTTGCTTTGCCTCGGGTGTTAGAAGTACTCGGCACCGCTGTACTTATAATTAGAGCTTTTGTAGAAATTAAACAGAGCACCAAAAACTAATTTACACTACATTGTTTGTTTTTATTTCTACATTAAAGCTATGTGACAAAAAATAAATGGAAAAAGATAAGTAAAAACTAGATTAACTGAAATGGTTTATCCTTGTTTTTAATAATTGTCTTCATTTTGATTGGGTCGAAAGGTTAAACGATAATAAATAACGCCAAATGTAGTTTCATTCGCACTATAAATTCCTATTTATCATCCAGATGATGGATTTCAGAGGGCAGTTCAATAAGTAAGCAAGACACACCTAATCACAAAAGCTAACCTCGAGATGTTCAAGTGGAATCCAAATGCGATTTATATTAATAGTTGACCAAAAAATCAAACCTAGCTAATATAAAAGTGGATTTTTGTGGGAAATACAGGTTATGTTTATGTTTATCTACATTCATATATTTCTATGTTTGGAACTCATCTCGCTTTGATGTACATTTTCGCCCTCATTATTAATTGATAAAAATTTCAATTTGACAATTTTTTTTTGTTGCTCATTGCAATTCTTTTGATGATTTATTCAAATTTATTTGCAATATTAAATTGCCATTAAAACTATTTTTTTGGTTAGTTAAAGTTATTAATCATTAAGTTTTTTTTTCACATTATAAATGTATATGTATATGTATATATCCATAGAGTAAAGCATTTAAGTGGCGTGTCATGTTTTTTCTATATACCCATTTATATATATGTTTTTTATTTTTATTTTGTAATCGCATTTTGGTGTGGCATTTTTTTGTGTTTGCTTTTGAATTACTTCAATTTGCACTGTGCGTGTATGTCTATGTGAATGTGTGTGTACGTGTTCTAGTGTGGGTGCATGTCTGCCTATATTATTGTTGTTGCTGTTGGTAGTGGCGCGTAGCAATCATCATCATCATCATCATTGCGGCCTCTTGGTAACCCTGACCTAAATTTAGCACTAACCAGAGCGTTAAGCTAACTTCCGACTATGCCAACATTTCGATACTCTTTAATTCAATTTTGATAAGAGAAACAACTTATGTAGATTGATATGTAACATTATCTTTAAAAAATGGAAATGGAAAGCTTTTAAACAGCATTATTGGCAAATGAATAAATCTTTTCTATGTCAAAGTAAACTGACGAAACCAGTGATAAAACAACTTTAAGTTTTGTTTCTTCTTCTTTGGCTTTTATGACGTTAGACAACCTTTTTTTCATGTAAAAGAACAAACAATAAAAACAGCAAATGGTTCTTTTCCATCGATTGTGATATTTTAGTTGAAATCAAAAGATTTCAATCTTCATTTGAGAAATTAAAATTATGTGCATATTCTTTTATAATTTTCTTTCTATACATTTCTTTTTTTTTCATATGTATTTATGTATGTATATGTTTGCATTAAACGTTTAAATATGTATAACATCTGAAAGGAAAACAAAAGAAAAAACATATTAATTATTTTAATTTTGTCATACAGCATAAAGTACAGCAAAAACCACTTAAAGTTCATCTGTGCATTACGAACTGTCAGGATTCATCAAGAATGATGCTCTGAACACTAAAAACTACTCTTGACGCTTGTATATTTTTATAAAACAATTACTAACTAATTAATTAATATTAGTGGGGTACTATTATGGAGGGCTCCAGATGGGGAGTCTGGAGGGTCTAGAGATTTCGCGAAACATCGATATTATGTTTTTTTTGTTTTTATTTTTTTTGCTGGTATTCATGTCAAACTCATGAATCTTTGAAGTAGTCAGACAATTCTGACAAAATGTTCCCTTTGAAAAAGGTTTTTTTTTCGGTCCATGTAAACCATTAATTGGAAAATTCTGCTTTCGCATCGTTAGACATTTATGTGGCAGAAAAAAGAACTTAAATTTCTGCTCCTTAACCATTTCCTCTTTGTAAATGTATCAAGCAGTGTCTATTACCGCTTTGGCCTTATCTGACACTATTATATCATATGCTATAAACAATTAAAATTCTTAAAATTTGATGAATTTACCAGCTGTCAATTGACCAAATCATTAGAAACTAACTTTGAGCGATGTTTTTATGATGAAATGGTAGTTTCAGTTGATTATGTCATCATTTATTGCATTTAGGTTTCCTTTTTTTGGCCATTTGTTGTCAACTAGAGTTTTATTATACTTTATGTTGTCCACTTGCATTCACATCAAGTACATTTCACGTACATACTATTGTTCATAATTTTTGTCATGTCACACATTATGCTATGGCAATGGAATGGAATGGAATGGATGAGGGTGTGGGCGTGAGAAAGGAATTGGGGACTGTATTACAATTCCCTTACATCAAATAATATTTTCTAAAGCATACTTTTTGGCAGGCAGTGAGGCTATTGCAAAGAATTTGCCAACTTTCATACTTATATTTTGTTTGTTATCCTCAACTCAACTTAAGCCAAGTAAACAATATGCAAACCTAACAATACGAATGCCTCTTTCTTGGGCATTATACTGTCAATTCGTTTACACTTCAGGTGAAGTCACCCTATTCTATAGAGATGGCCTAGCAAGCTAGCTAGCTAGCTAGACAGGCCATAGAAATGGTCAAACGGCAAGATGTGTACGGGGGAGGGAGGGTGGTTAGAGAAGAGGTGGCCAAACGAAACCAATTTCCTTTTTATGGCAAATGAAATGAAAAAGTGAAATGACCACAGAAACGACAGACAGTGAGAGAGAAAGTGACAGACAGTGGGACTTGGAGGAAAAGAGGGACGAATGGGTGTGGGAGTGGCATGTGAAGGGCGGACAGGAAATGGCCACTTGGACATGATGCGACAATGTTCTGGAATGCTTTTGCCTTTTGGATGCTTGAACTGCAGCAAAAGTTGGTAGGGAACATTAGTGCAAAAGAAGCACAAAAAAATGGCAAACAAAAAAAAAAAAAAAAATGAAAGAAAGGGAAATACAAAATGCTGAATTAGCCAAGGACTCACCCCACAATTGTAGAGTTTCTACAAAACAGAGTTTTAGTATTTCTATCTACATGTTTTCTCTTTTTTTTTCTGCTTTTTGCTTTTTGGGGCAATCTACCCGCAGCGGCTTTGCGGTGGATTTATTTTATTGCTCCCGGCTCTGTAAAATAAAATAAAAAAAAAACCAACGAAAAAAAAAAACACACACACACACAAAAACGCACCAAATACGAGGCAAAGACAAGACCCTCCGTAACTTGTTCGACTCGCTTTTGAGATGCCTTTTATGCGGTTTTGGTTCCGGTTTCTATTTAATCCTTTCGCTTCTCCCTTTCACTAGTTTCCTCCCATTTCTCTTACGCCCGTCGGCTCTCTGTTTTAACCCCCTTCTATGTCTATTTATACACATGATGGGCCGGACTTAGCAGACATGAAGGGGGAACTTGGTTATATGGATATCTGGCATCTGTCAATCAAATATTTAAGATTTAAGTTTTTTGGTCAAGGTTTTGTATACTATAACTAATTGTTTTCAACAGAAACTGACATCTTAGATTGTTATAAATTTTATGTGGACAATTATGTTAGTATTCAGTAAACTATTTCTTTGATATTTTCAAAATGCACACTATAGTAACTCTTATTAAGCATTTCACAAAGACTTACCATTATAAATGGTTCATATGGTTTGGAATTGAATTTATTTGGCAAGTCCTTCTGGTCGCGGACCTGCATCCTCCATCTATATGTATTTATGTACTATGCGCATTTCATTTCATTTCATTTGATTTAATTTTATTGGCTTTTTGTGTGTGTGTGCGTGTGCGTATTGGAATTAATTTAATTTGATTTTTATTTATTTATGCCAATGGGGGAAACTTTAGTCAATATTGTCTCATGCACTGAAGGCTTTTGCTACTGTATGCATTTCGGTTGGTTAGAATTTTTGAAATGGAAATAAAAACCAAAATGGAAGAAAAAATTCGGTAAGTTTTTAACATTCCCCATTTGATGCTCTATTGTTGTAGTTCTTCTCCTGCCAATTCATCAGTCTAGTCAGGCAGTAAGGCAGTCAGTCAGTCAGTCAGTCAGTCAGTCAGTCAGTCAGTCAGTTTGTGACTTAGTCAGCTATTCAACTGTGTCCTGAGCCTATTTGTCTGCGTCTGCCAACATGGCAGAAGAAAGCATTCAGCTCAAGTCCGTTTATATGGCCAGTCATGTAGCACGCATCATCATTTATCAAATCCAACAAGAAAACAAAACCAAGAAAAGAAAAAAAAAAAAATACAAAATAGTCAAAAAGCAAAAAGAAAATAGAAATGAAAATAGAAAAGAAAAGGGAAAGAAATTCAACCAAAAATACGTCGCCGCTTTTCTTGCCTACTGTAGATTTCGGTTAGGGTTCTATTTTCTTTCTTTCGTTTTTTTCTTTTTCTGTTTTTTTTTTTTGTATTTGTTTTCTGCGGAGGCTTATCTTTTTGCCACTGTGACTGTGACATTGATGGGCTACTAACAACAGTTGCACAGTGGTGCAAAGCGTCTATTAAATTGAAACAAAAGAAAGTTCTGCACGTCGTCAGATAAAGACGGATCTGGGAATTTCTTTCTAAGGGTCGGACATGCATATATCAAACCCCATAAAGGTATTGCAAACAGATTTCTTATTGATCAAGTTAATTGCTGAATTAATTAAGAATTACTATAAAATTAGGTCAGCGGATTGAACAATATCCCTTTTTGTTGGACACGAATCCTTGATTAAATAATACTATTTTTAATTAACTTTCTACAATTAACTTTCAAATTGAAGATGTCTTTACAATATTTTTTTTCTTAAGCACCGTGTTTGAGATATACCATGATGTCCAGTCACAAATACATCAAAGGATTCGAAAGGTATCTTGTTCTCTTTCACAATCAGAACTTGTTGACAGTTATCACAGTTTTTACAACTACAAAATCATTGAGTGATCAATGATCAATTGATAAAATTTTATGCCAGAATTTAGAAGCTGTAGTCTTCTTTTGTAAGGATTTTATAGTTGAATTAATGTTATATTCAGGCAAACACTTTGATGGATAGTTTGATTAGAATTAAATTGAATTAATATTCACGCAATTGATTTCATATAATTTAGAATTGCATAAATTATAAGGATCTTTGCAAAAGCTAAGAACAATAACAAATTTGTACATATGATATCAATCTATATGCTAATTTCTTTCAATGTTCTATCCAACTTGTGTGTGCTTGAATAAAAAAACAAAACTTTTATTCTTTAAGGTAAAATTTTGTTGCTATAGACTTTTGCAGGACACTGTGCCCAATAAGGACTTGTAGTTGTTGTTGTTGCTGCTGTCATGTAACAGTTAAATCTGCATGAAAAATTAATGCCATGTTGTTGCCACTGCTGCCGCATTTGGGGATATTGAAATTAGCCAATGTCCAAAATACAAGTAAAACACCACCGCCAGCACCACCGCCAGCACCACCACAACCAACCACCCAATTACCCATGGTGGCTCAGTTTTCAACGCACTTTATCTTAATATATTTGTTTTGTTTACCGTTTATATTTTATTTTTCGGGGGCAATATCGTATTGCCCAAGGAGAAATCATACGATGGTAAAAAAAAGCAAAAAATTTATATATACCTATCTATCTATATATATATATATCCATATATATAAAACACATTACGTTCTAAACACAGGCTTGGATTGGCTTGGATTGGCAAGGGTCGGCCGGCCGGAGGAGGTAAATACACACAGTTTACACTTGTTCGACTTGAATTTTGTTTTTCTATTACTGTTGATTTTTTTCGTCTCGTTTTCTCTTTTGGGGGGGGGGGGGGGTGGTTTAGTAGCTGGGTCGCCAGGGGCATTGATAATGAAATTGTCGACGCTGGTGTTGCATATGTTGGCGTTGCTGATGCAATTGGTATTGCTGCTGCTGCTGTTTATGTTGCTGCTGTTGCTCATGATATTGGTGATGGTAATGTTGTTTCTGCTGGTGCTGCTGTTGCACTTCCATATGAGCACCTTTAACCGGATCACGCTTTTGACGATGATACGGTGTAGTAAGCATTTGACTGGCCGAATCACGTTTGTAAACGGTTGCAGGCGATACTGTTGCCGCTACAGTTGCTGTTGCTGTACCTAGATTTTGATGCTTTTTCGATGAATCTGCATTGATTTGCAGTTGCTCATGGTGACTATGTTGATGGTGGTTTGTCTTGCTATTGCCTGGGCATGAAGCTGTTACCGCTGCTCCTGCTGCTAGTGTTGGTATTGGTGATGTTGTTGCTAATGTTGTTGTTGTTGTTGTGACAGCCATCGGCAGATTTGTATTTGTTGTTGGCAAATATTTTCTAGCTGCCGATAATATACCTGAGCGATTACATGCCCGTTTTGCAGCAGTTGCCGCATCAGTGGCCATTACAATTAGTGGTCCTTTTAATGTCATTTTGCTTGCAATTGCTAACTTGCCTCTATTTGCATTGATGTTGTTGCTGCTGTTGTTGTTAGCCATGCGGCAAAATGGTTGTTCAGCAATAAGTTGCGCTTGTTCAAGAGCTTGCTCTCTTAGCGTTTGACTCTTAATGGCACGGTTGTATGCCGATACCTGTGAGGTACTTGACATAAGCAACTGATTACCTAATTTCAAAGGTGTCGACGGTATCTGTTTTTCGTGCTGTTGTTGCTCCTGCAGCTGCTGCTGTTGATGAGATTTACTGGCCCGTTTCATTAATATAGCGGGCAGAGGGCAAGCTTTTGATTTATCCTTCATATGGGCATGACGACAAACGCGACTCATCTTATTTTTGTCTATCGCAATTTGTAAAGCATCGTAACTAGTTGACGTTTTCTTCGATTTCGTTTTCGATTTGAGTGTTGTTGTCGTCTCAGTGTTTTCTTGCAGTTGCTCCTTAAGTTTCGTCTTCTTCTTCTTCTGTTTTTGCTGTCCTTCTGGCTCCTCCTCATTGTTTTGTTGGCCATCCGTGAGGCTTCGCTGCTGATGCTGCGTTCGCCGTATTACCATCGGCGCCAGCGGCCTCAGCGGCGGCGGCGATTCAATTAGCTTTCTGGACATCGATGTTATTGTTGAATAATTGCAGTTACTTCGTTGCCGATGGTTTGTATGAAGCACGTTTTTGAAGCCCAATTGCTTCCTTTGCGCATACTGTGCACTATGATATGGCTTAATATACCCAGCATGCCGATTGAAAGCATAATTGGTAACTGGACCATCGGCAAATTGAATACACTCGAATTGCTTAATACGCTCACCCAGCCCGAGCGTTTGGAAACGTGTCGGCGGGTCTTTCATCTCACCCATGGCATGCTGCTGCTGCTTCTTATTATTATTGAGGTCGAGACCGAGGCCAAAGCGAAAGCGGCGCTCCCCCGTATTGGCATCGTTCTCGTCCCTATTGTCTTGGTTAAAACGTACGGCCAGGCGTTGCTTTAATGCCTTATCAATTACCATAAGACGTTCCGCTTCGGCAACATTATTGCTGTAGCTACGTGCAGCCACAGTTGCTTTTGCTGCTGCTGCCACTTTTGTGGATTTCTCCAATGCATTCATATGATGCAGACGACTGGGCGGATTCTGTTTCACAAAACTGACCAAACCCAGTTTTAGCGCCGAATGCAGGGGCCTTGGTGGCAAACTCATTGAGCGACCACTAAACAATGTCATATCGCCATTATCATTATCATCTTGCGGTATTTCCAAATCATTTAACCTCTTTCGATTTGATTTGGGTCCGAGGTGGTGGTCAATTATGTTTACACCGCTGCCCATGCCGCTGGAACAACTTGAGCTGCTGCCACTTAGCAACGATTCTCCATAGATATTATAATTGCGGGCAGCACCCATGCTAAATGACATGGAACGACGGCGACTGGCCTGCATGACAGTCTCAATCAGATTGCTCGAATTGGCAATAGAAGCCTGATCGGCCATCTGTTTGTGAGTTCGTGGATAGGTGCCGCCAATATGGCTGCATCGTTCCCGTTCGGCGGCCTTAAGTGTGCGCACAGGTCCTGGATTCTCCTGGCGGCCCTTAGTGTCGCGGGAGTCTATAAAATTTACAGACTTAGAGAAAAGGGAGAGATGAACGTGCTAGAATTTTCTTACCCGGATTATAGGGCAGCACCGAAGAGCTGCGTGCGTAATAGCTTCTCACTGCATTCTCGAATAGCTCGTTGGTGCTGCGCAGAAACCAGGGCTGCATGCGCTTATTGGCCCGCATTAGACGATTAAGCTGCTCGGGTTTCATCGTCTTCGTCTTCGTCCTCTTCCTCCACCTTGTCCACTCTATAGATCAGCTCGTCTCGACTCAGCCTCAGCTCGACTAGTCGCGTCGCGACTCAAACACCTCTGATGACCCCTTTTCACTTTACAATTTCGTGTTCCGATTATACCGAAAGATAAAGATTCCGCTTAATATATATTATGGCTTGCATTAAACGCTTGCCAATTTAACTCGAAGAATTTTGATAATTGTCGTACTCCTAAAC
Organism: Drosophila willistoni; assembly: GCF_018902025.1. Classification (NCBI taxonomy): domain Eukaryota; kingdom Metazoa; phylum Arthropoda; class Insecta; order Diptera; family Drosophilidae; genus Drosophila; species Drosophila willistoni. The sequence continues at coordinate 9,438,702 of NW_025814053.1, read as the reverse complement.
TGAAATAATTTTTTGTATGGTTTTTTTTCGAATAATTTTGCCTGCCTCAACCGAAACGGATCACTTTGTTATTGTTATTCAAAAAAAAAAGCAAATGTATTAAACTATGAACGAGTTCATGTGGAAAAAATACATCTACATGGGAAATATTTTGAAAATAATAAATAAAACAAAATAATCCCTACGACTTTGAAAAATGAGTAAGTGTTGTATTGAAAATTAGGTATATCTAAATGTAGAGTACGATTTAGAAGTTTATGTTCTTGAAGTAAGACAAATGGCCGACTTGATTACATATTTCCAAAGTTCATAAATTGGAACGGATTTAAAGAGCGATCTATAAGTAGAAAAGGTTTTAAGATAATAACAATTTTTGGAATGTTTTTTGTATAATTTTTCTTAAAAGAAACCCATCAAGGTGGTCAAAATGATGTCTGGGCTATTTATATATCAGTTTAAAAAGTTTTCGAGCTCTAAAATACTTTGCAATTTCAAACATTTCCATTAGCTTGATCTACCAATTTGAAATGAAAATTTTTTTTCAAAAATTGTGTTTACCATTCAATTTCGACTCTAATATCAAAAGATAACCCCAATGCCCCAAAAGTGAACGAAACATTGTGGCTAATGTCAACTACAGGGGGCATCAGGCTGACTTTCGTTGTGTATTTCGATGGCTTTTTCAATACAACAACATTTCTGTTTGTCAATTATTCACTTGTACTCATTCATTACCAAAAACCCATCCATATGTATGTATATTTATATCCCACCTACACATACATACATATATACGTGCACATCTCTCTGCATTTCACCTCCGTACCATTAGTGTACTCACTACTGACATTGATTTATCAGCAGCTGTCAAGTGGCTTTATTTGCTCATCCCATCCTTTTTCATTCCATATCATTCCATTCCAGACCAGACCAATCCAGCCTGCGTCTGTCCATTTGTCCGTTGCGTGGTCAAGGTAAAAATGTAATAATTAGCCACATTGGTAAAGTGATGATCTGCAGGTCAAGTTGGGCCTTAGGCAACATTTTCCCTAAAAATCATGACATGGCAAATTACATACGTGTATATGTGTATATATATTGTATATATCTATTTCTATCTCGCTCCCTAAGCACCCCAGCCATCAGAAACTAGATTTTCAGTTTTTTTTCACAGCAATTTGTCAAAGTTTCGCCTGACTCGCCCACCAACCACCACAAAATGAAAGTAGATGATATGGTGGATAGGTGGTACCTTCACCCATTTCCTGTCGAGGTTGACCAGTCACTGATGATGATGATGATGATGATGATGATGTTGTTGTTTGCTTGTCTCTCTCTCTCTTATCCTCCCAACCATACAAAACCAAAACCCTAGCAAAAGTTGGCAATATGCACAAAAAGCATCGAATGCGTGTACGCGAGTGAGTGAGACAGAGCTTAAAAGGGAACGAGAAAAATCAGAAGCAGTTGCATCTGATCCTACTCTACTGTGCGTGTATGTGTGTATGGCCATCCGAAAATTGGTTTTAATTCAATTACAGTGCGTAATTTATGCATTGCTTAGAGCACCGCACCTATCACACCCCGTAGGCCATTCATTCAGCCACCCAACTAGTCTAGTCACCTGCTGGCATCAGTGGATGCTTCCCACACACCACAGTGTAAACAAAAATCACAGGTACATATATGCTGGTTCCAGGTTAAACGCGTTTAGAGATTGTAGTGTTCGTGTCACGATATCTACGTACATATGTATGTATAAGTATTTTCTAGATATGTTGAATCGAAAAGAAATGATCAATATTCAGTTTAAACTTTATACAACTCTATCAATCTTTATTTCGCAGGACTTTGACTCACAAAAACTTTTGAATTTCAACAAAAAAAAGAAACTTTTTATTGGCATTCAAATTTTAACTACTTTCATTTGGCATAAATTCAATTCAAATTATGGATCAATAATTTGTGAATTTTGATGGTATAGTAGAACTAAAAAAAAGTGCAAGCAGGCAGAGATAAAATTAGAATATATATACATTCAAATCGGCTGAGTTTCGAAACCATTTAAACAACTTTGGAAATTTTGTTTTACAGTATCATTATTAAAACATTTATGTCCTCCTCTATTCTCTTATCAAAATTGTGTCTTTTGTGTCGAAAAGACAAGTTATCCCAAATCCATTTAATTGGATTTCACAATCTTTTGCCTTTTTTTCCAAACTTTTTCTAACCTTTTTAAACCATAATTATGGAAAGTAGTCTTAGCTAGGTCTAAGCTAGAAGTCGATTAGAAAAATGCTTCAGCTAGTGTCTGAAAAAGTCGCATATGAAAATGAAGATTAAGATTTACGTATTGGTAAAAATAATGTAGCCAGTTAAGTTGTATGTTCCTTAAACTAGTATTGTAAGTAAAGATTTCTTTACTTAGAAATAATTTAATTCGTTCTAATGAATTTATACTATGATATGAAACAGTGCGAAATGAAATGGATTTAGAAAAGTAAAGTGTGTAATGCACTTACAAATTAAATGAATAAAGCAAAAGCGATTTAAGTCTGGATAAGCAAATCACAGATGAAAGACTGAACTGCTTTTAAATGAAATGAAATGTAATAAGCAGTGGTTGAACTGCTTAAGTAACCTTTCGTTATGTTTCGCTACAATAACTTTCGCAAAGTAAGAGATCAAAGAAAGGGCACAGCGAAAAAGCGAGAGCCAGAGAAAGAAGGTAGAGTAAAAAGTTCTTATGCTTTTTCTTTGCTTTACTCTTCTACTTGGAAAAAAATTTTTCTTCTTCTTCTGCAAATCCCTACTTAAAACTTTACCTAAATTAACTTAATTAATTGGCACATCATTCCGTTACAGCCAACCCTGTCACTTACCCCTTCTATTTCGTCCTTTTTTTTTTGCTCACTCGACATGCAGACCTCCTTCGGACATTCTTAATTGTGGGTGAGAGACAAACAGTATGAAAATTCCTTTCCGTTTCCTTTTCAAATTGTGTGTGAGTGTGTATGTGCCTCTCTCTCTCTCTGTCGCTCTTCATGGTCGTGTGTGTGTGTGCGTGTGGGTGAGTAGGAAAAATTGTAAAAACGTCGCCTGCTGTTGAAAAGCATTTGCCTTTGCTTCGACCCGCCCCTTCCCCCTCCCTCTACATTTGTTCTAAGCTATGCCACATTAGCAAGTGAGGTGCAAAGTTTACGAGTGTCCTTTTTTGTTGTTCTTGTTGTTATGTTTTGTGTTTTTGTTTTTTGCTTTGTTGCTTCTTCTGTTTCATCTTTTCGTCTTGTTCTTCTTAAGGCTTTCTCTTGTTTTTTTTTGTTTGTGCTGTGTTTTGCTGCTTTTTATGTTTATTGCTGTTGTTGATGTTGTTTGTTATGATTTTGAGTGAAAATGATGATGAAAACTTGTCCCCACTGACAGGACATAAATTTGCTGCTTCTGTTTCTGTTCCGACTGCCATTCCATATCCATGTTCTTTTTGTATCCATGTGCACTGGCCCCATTGAAAATTGGCATATTCATTGCATTTTGGGGGTAATTAGACTAATTGACTTTTAACCACTTTACCGTGGCCCAAATTCAACTATTCCGCAAAAATGATGTCCTTTAACCTGAGAGCTCCACGTTACACCTTTTATACGTTTCGCAATGCATTAATATTAAATATATACATACATACATATGTACATATATTGTGTGTGGCTGTGAGTGGGAGTGTGTGTGTGTGGGTATACGTATGGTTTAGGTATATTTGCGGCTTAATTGCCGTGGGCGTCTTTGGTCAATTTGGGTTCAATTCAAATGAACCTTTATTGTTTTATCGATTAATTATAAACATTTAAAATCCCATGAACTCCCCTCTGTGTAAATAAGACCAGAAATTGTTTTCTCACAATTACAAGTTTTATTTATAAACACGCATTAATTTTATTATTGTATTTCGATTTCCATGTTCCCATAAATTTGTAATTCGATTTAGTCATTTTATTAAGAGACATAGATAGTTTATAGATTGAACCAATTACTGTTGTGTCCCATGGAAACATGCTTAATCATAAAACTTAGTTAAACTACATTTTATATGTTTATATACCAAAAAAATTTGTAGGAATTTGCAAGAGTATAACAACTTCGACATGGTCAAATTGAGTTCTTTGTAGTTTTTTTATTCCTCTGTTTTCAATCGTTGAATGAATTGCTTAGATTTTGCGATAGGTACTCGATAAAATCCAGGCTTAAGTGAAAAACTGTGATACAGATCAATCAACTGTGCTTTTCTTTTTTTGAGAAAATTTTTGGTGAAACTTTACACACACGGTCTATAAGCTGCATCACCATCTGACCAAGAGCGTGTAAGCCACAAGAGTAGCGCAAGAAGAGAGAGTGAAAAAAGAAAAAAAAAAAAAGAAAAGCAAAAGGAAAAATACGGAAAAAAAGAGCAGAACGACGAAATGGAGATGAATGATGTGCGGGGGCTTTAGAAACAGTTGCCACATGGCGTTAGTCAAGCTCACAAATGCAAGTCAACTGTGCTTAGTAGCGGCTGCTGCTGCTGCTGCTGCACTCTCTTAGTGGCCGTGGCACAAGGATTGGGCGAGACGGCATGGCGATGGCATGACGATGGCATGGAATGGACTCGCTGTGTGTGTGGGTGTGTGTGTGAATCGCTTATTCATTCATTTGCTCAGTCAGGCATTCATTCATTTCCTTGATTATGTTTCTTATCAATGATAAATGAATATGAACGAACGTACCCAGCACTCAAAACTGTTGTAAACTGTTAGTAAAACCAGAGAAATGCATAAAGGTTGCCCTTCCGGCCCAGCTTCTTTTAAATGCAGATCGACCTTAACGATTACCTGGCTTACCTGGATTTTGCAAAAAGAAAATAAAATTAAACTTATTGGCATTACTTAATCAAAAAACTCACTTGCCCAACAGTATGAACCCAAATGAATGAGAGTGAATTCTATTTGGTTTCGCACAAAATTCAATATACATATACATATGTATAAAAGGTATTTTTATTTCAAAAAAAGTTTTATGTTTATGTCTTTGAGTTTTATTTTTGCCACGGAAAAATATTATTTAAACTTTGATTAAGACTTGTTCTTGTAAATTCGCATCAAAAAATCTTTACTCAACATTTTATTTATTAACTTTTCAGAAGCTAATTCTATATTATTAGGTATTAGAGAAATAATTTCACAACGATTAATTGTTTAATTCGTTTGTTTAAATTTCCCGTCTATACATTATATCAATTTTCAATTGGCAATTATAAAACAAATCAATATGCCCAAACCTCCCGTTGCGGCCGTCATCAGGCAAACCGAAGTTTTTGGTGCTTTGGAAAGTCAAGCGCAGGCAAAACTGTTTCTGACGTCTGCATCAGCTTGAGTCCGTATTCCACGACCCAGACCCAGACCCAGAGTCAGACCCGAGACCCGAGACCCCTGAACCCGGACCCGGCTAGGACCCATCGGCCATGCCACACAGTTGATTGCCGCAAAGAGTTTCTCTCTCTCTCTCTCTCTCTATCTGCCTTAGCTGACTCTTTCTTGGCTACGTTTGCCAAAAGTGGTTAGGCAGTGAATTCCCGGTAGGATCTGTATCTCTTTTTCTTTCTCTCTTTCTCTCTCTCTCTCTCTCTGTCTCTCTCTCTCTCTCTCTGTCTCTCTCTTTCTCTTTTTGTCGCTGTCTCTCTTGAAGTGGGCGCTCGCCAATTTTCCAGCACTTTAGAAAATAAAATTTTTAACAACTCGCCGAGGCGGTCGCTAAGTGCGTCGACGTTTAAACTCCCCCATGAGGTGAAGGATGAGGTTAGAAAAAAGAAGATGAAGAGGAGTGGAAGGGCGAGCGTCCATCAACTTGACGCTGTCCTTGCCTGGACTCAACCCCATGAGTTTAGTTTCGCAAAAACTTTGCTGCAGCTGCAACTCAACTGAAATATGCAAAAGACTATCATCATCATAATCATCATCATCATCATCATCATCATTTTGTTTCGGCATCCTTGACGATGATGTGGACCTTTAGACATCAATTACGCACACATTTTGTGCTGCATACATATTTAAGCCACGCCCAATAAACAGATATACATGTAAATGTATGTATGTATTATACTTTGTAACCCCTGCCCATTGGCCCACTGGAACACCTGCCCATCACCTGTCGTTCTATTATCTTTGTGCAATTATGTCACACTGCCTGCTTGCAAAGAGGATAAACAATCCTGTCCAGGCTATGCTCTGCATTATTTATGTCAATTGACGTTGAATAATTAGCCTTTTCCTTGTCCTTCGCGATGTTTAAAACTTGCTCTTTGCTCCATTGACCACCTTAAGCCCAACAACCAACCAATCGACCCTACCAATGCCAATCACCAGTCTCTGGCCCCCACTATCCACCGCGCACCAGCCACCGCCCACCGCCCACCGCCCACCGCCCACCGCCCACCGCCCACCGCCCACCGCCCACCGCCCACCGTCTATTGAGAGTGCAATTTGTGATATATGACTATGTCAATGGCTGCCATCAATATTTCCTAGCTAATGACTCCTCCAGCTTGCAGCGTCATGAGGGCAGCAGGCTTATACATAATGAGCGAGTGACAAAAGGGACATTTGCTATGCGAGGGTTGAGGCAGGGTAAGTAGTGGGGTGATGGGATCACCATCGATGTAAGCATTGTAAGGCCAACTTCTAATGAGGCTAATGATGACCCAAATGACGAGCAGAAAATAGTAATAATAATAAAATATTGTAAGAGTTGCTCAAAAATTGTTAAAGAAATGTCATGACAAAGCAAGTGTTATCGATAGACAATTATCGACAATTATTGTAATAATAGTTAAACGTCTAGAAATTTCAATGTCCTCCCAAAAATTGGCCCATCAATTCTACTTCTAACAAACTGTCAACTACTTCCGAGCATTCAGTAACTTCCAACCAAACCTAAAATTATAAAACTGATAGATCTTATGAGGCATTCGATATGTTTGAATTATTCATTATAAATAATGTTTCCGAGTAATGAAAAAAAGGTTAAAAAATAGTTTATTTATTAAGCAAAAGGTTGGAAACTTAAACAGTTTCTTTTGTATGCACGAACAAAGAATGGTTTTTGCTTTTAACCTTACCTTTCACAATAATACTCTTGTCAATTATTTAAGCCTTTCGAAATACCAAAAAAACAACAACCAAAAAGAAAACCAAAAACAAACTTAAATAAAAATTTTGTAGAATATAAAATTTTTTAGTAGTTTTCTTTTTTGTTTGCTGTCATTCAGACCTTGGACAAGACATTGACCCTTATGACTTCTATTTGGGGTACGTTTTTAAGGGGTTTTCGGGGCAATCAAACGGAATGTTAAAATCTGGAAAAAAAAAAAAAACGAAAAGACAGCAAAAAATGAAACAACAAAAAATATATATATTTATATATAAAAAGAAGAGGGTGAGAGTGACAGAGAGAAAGGGGGAAGGCAAAAGAAATGTGAGAACTCTTTGGCTCGTGTTTTCGACATTTTTTCGTCATGTGCTGGGGAGATTGGCTTTTGAGACTCCTCTTTTTTTTTTTCTTGTGTTCCATCTTCTTTGCTTTTTGGGGCTGACTGACAAGTGTGCCGAAATGTCCCAGGCATTTGTCATGAACCCCTGAGAGTGCTGGCTGGCTGGCTGGCTGGCTGGCTGGCTGGCTGGCTGGCTGGCTGGCTATATGGTTGGTTGGTTGGTTGGATGACTGAGAGGTAGAGGGCAACAGGACTGAAGTGAAACGGTTGGCGGGAGATGTCAGAAGTCAAAGAAGTCACACAGACACACACACAGGCACACAAATACAAATACATTGATACATACGTGCATATGAGTTTCTTTTCATATCTCGTTTCTTCCTTCTCGTCTCCTGTCACTCAGACAAATAAACAGGCAACGCTAAAGGCATCCTGGTGGATACGGTGATGGGCAGAAGAAGTCGGAGTGCGTGAGCAAAAGTTAGCAATTGGCATTAACAAGCTGGTTGTTATACAGTTTCGGTAAAATTTATCACCACCACCCAATCTCCCAGCACAGTATTCACACCGACAGACACCACATAACACAACAAAATGTTGCGAAATTCTAAGTAAAGAAAGATTCGGTCAACAGTCACTTACAATTAGATGATGAAACAAATTCCCAGTGGTTTTGCTCTCCCTTGAGTGATTAAATTCACATATGTATTTTTCTTTTCGTGAATAAATATTTCAAAAACCAAAGGAAATACATATTGTGAATGCCTAAACTGTCGTCTCCCAACACATAGACAAAAGTGAACAGAAAGTTATAGATATTTTCTTAGACTAAGATCAGGATTATCTGGCTTACGATCTAGTAATCTTAAAAACAAATTGGTCTATTTCTAATTTCATTTTCAAAATTTCTCGATAATTAACAATTACCAATCATTTTTTTTATAGTTTTCACAAGACAAACCCATCTTAATCATAGCTAAAATGCAAGGTGTATATATAATTATTTTCATACGTTTGACCAACTACCACTTCCAAAAAATATGTATGAATCTGTTATCCCAAAAGAAGGTCAAAATTTATCCACTAACAGTTTCCATTTCAATTAATCTCTGTGTATTCAAAAACTCAATATCAACAAATCAAATTTGGTTTGTCTTTTAATTCTTACTGGCCACAATATGTGGTTAAGCAATCTTGCCCAAAAGTTTGTGGCCAATAAAAATGAATTTAACAAAACAAAATTGGAGTTTTTTTTTATTGTGATTTTTAAAATATTTATGTATGTACATACATATGTATAAAATATGTATGGTATGTCTTTAGGAAATCTTTTTTTGAGAAAAGTAATTTAAATAAAACTAGTTATCGAAAATCGACTTGATTGGTATTTTGGCCTTTATGCGTTTTTGCGTTTTTTTAGTGAAATTATTTTACAGAGAAAGTAAGCTAAAAATTATATTTGTAACTATAATCCAAGCTTTTAATTATGTATGTTTTTTATTAGCTGTTTTTTATACTTAAAATGTGAGCAATAAATAAAATATATTTAAATTTTGAATAAACGAAAATAAATACCCAACAGTGATTTGGTTGTGTTAGCAAGAACGATAAGTTAACAGATACTTATATGTATATATACATATATATAAATCAAATCTGTTGGTAATAGTCAATGATACAAATAAATATGTACTCTATTTTTATGAATGGATTAATAAATAAGTAGAAATACTTTTGTCTGAAGCCTGTAATATTTCGAAAACGTGTTGTTATTTTTCGTTAAAGTTAAATGCCTTTGAGTGATTTAAAATTTTGCATTATCAGTTAATGCAACTTAGGCAATCTCAGTTTTTTTTTTTTTGGTAATTTAAGAAGCTTTGTTTTGTTGTTATTTCCTTTTTTTCGTTTTGTGCGCATTTCAAATGCAAATGTAGTTAAATAAATTGCCACCTGATAGAAAAATCAACAAGGCGGCCAAAAGGGTATCAGAAAAGGACCTCCAAGAGGCACGTGGCACGTACGCACCTCACGCACACACACACACACACACATACACATGTCCTTCCAGCTGTTGACTTTGTATGAAGGGCACCACCAAATACAATTGCCTTTCCACTTTCCTACTCTACCTACCACCGACTGCTCCTTCTTCTTATCCCTTAGCGTTCGCCTTTGCCTTTTCGCATCGACAATAGTGAACAAATTGACAAAGGCGTTAAAGTGAAGTTGCCCCTTAGGATGGCTTTCTTTCTCGCTCTTTTCCCGTCGCCACTCTGCTGTATATACATATAGTTTAGTTTATGCTTTGCCAGATTACGCATACGCCGCGTGTGTCACGCACTAAAAGATGGCACAGCCACACCTCTTTTGCCTTTAAAATGAAATTAAATGCCTTTGATTTATTTATTTATTGAATGAAAAGAAAGAGTATTGCCAGTATTTAAGTCCCATTGCCTGATTTGCTCTGTTACCAATAACCTTTATTGAAATTTAATTTATATTGAAATTAAAATCTTGAAAATATCAACAGTGTTTGACGTTAGCATTTAATGTAAGACTCAAAAGGTTTCATTTTTATCCCTAATCTTAATTCGATTTTAATTTTTTTCAGTGTTAAAAACATACAACACAAAAGGGAAAAAATAGCAATAAAGTAATAAAAATTAATATTCCATTAAGTTTGAACAAATGTTTATTTCTATTTTTGAGTGTGTTCCAAGTTCGATGTTTATTTTTCGAGATGTGTCAACCTCAATATTGTTTTTCGCTGCCTTTGTCTGCTGGCTGCCTGGGTCTGGGTCTGAGCCTGGGCCTGGTTTTGGTTCTGAATTTGGGTCTGGGTCTGGGGCCCCACCTCATGTGGTGCTTCCATGCCCTCCTCTCCGTCTGTTTGTCGTGTAGTAGTAGCTGCTCCACATGACATGGCCCTGGTTGCTCAGTTTGCTGGTTGCTGTATTTTTACCCCTTTTATTTTTCTGCTTTTATTTTTACTCTCTCTGTGTGTATGTGTGTTAGTGAGTGAGTGTGTGTGTTTTTTTTTTATTATTTTTGGTTTTGGTTTTTCTTTTCTTTATTTTTTGAATTGGTCGCGAATTTGTGTGATGGTTTTTTATTTTTTATTTTTTGCTTTGGCCTTTCGCTGCTTTGATTTCACTTTGGGGGTGGCTCTTCTTTTGCTTTCTTTCTTTCTTTCTTCCTTTCTTTACGGCTGTCTGAGTGTGTGCATGTGTGGGTGTATGTATGTATGTGTGTGTTGAGTGGCACTTGACAAAGTTATGACACGCCCGTAGGTGAGGCCAGAATGTTAGCTACGATGGCGATGGCGATGGCGATGGCGATGATGATGATGATGATGATGATGATGGCGGCGACAACGATGTAGATGAGCATGTGGACGCCACTTGGCTGCCGCCTGCAATTGATCCTTGTTTTTTTTTTTGCACTCCCTTTCTCTTATTGCTGTTGTTGTTGAGAATTGCATTTCCATTGCCAGGTGTCAAAAAAATTGGAAAAAAGAAAGGGGAATGAAAAGCTTGTGTGCTTGAAATGTACTTCTACAGATTTCTGCTTGGATTTAGTGGGCGGATGCTTTACATCTTTGTTTATTTTAGTTTTTTATGCTTTTCTGTTCAATGTCCATCATCATGTCGTCTATCATCATCTCTTGTCTTATTAATGGGAATGGTTAAATTTATTAAAGTATATATATTGATATTACAAATTTACATATCCTTAGTCTAAAAATTTAACCAAAAAAGTTAACGAATGATAGGAACAAACTTTTCAACGTTTAGCCCTTAATTATATTTTTTGCCTCATTTATCTGTGCTAGCAATGAAATTCAGAATATTCCTTTTTTTTTTTGCTGTGGCAATTTTTCTTTTAATATCCCTGTCTGTCAAAATCAATTGAAGGCAACTTCAGGGGGCGGCAAAAAAATATGTCATTCACAAGTGAAAGTCGTAAAAATTTTAATTGTTAAAATCTGTCGGTCTCTGCCTATATCTCTGGAGAGAGAGAGCCCTGCATGAAGGGTATATTCATTTTGTTAATATCTTTGCACACACACAACAATGAAATCATCAATCTGCTTAACCCTAGCAGGCTTAATGTTCGAATTGCCATCAACTGGATCGAATCGACTAAAACAAGGATCAGATGAATTCGATAGCATATCTCTCTAATGGCTGGCAAGGGAATAAAAACTTCTGGATATTCGCAGAAGTTGTTAGACTGTCCTTCTTGTTATGTTTATTTTTGGCAAGAAAGTTGCGGGCTTGTCGCACAATTTCCTGTCGCCATTCGCTCACGTTGGGCGCCAATTATTCTGTAGGTTCTTTTTCCGCTGGTTAACGCTGTCATCGATGGGTTGGCGGGGGGCTGCAACAGGTGCCGCTTCATCCTACCTACATACAGACCTACACCTTTTTGGTACCTAAACCAATTGCTACAGCTCCCTCAGTCATTGTACTGTGGCAACATTGTCAGTACTTGATTAACAGGAGGATGCGAATGAAACTTTGTTGCCAACTGTACCTTATCGCACTTCAGTTGTAATTTTTCGCCACTTTTAATGGCAGTTTGCATGTTTGTGAAGGAAACTTTCACTTCGATTTGCCGCCAGGCTGACTTTTGACTTGCCTTTTCTTCTTTCCTTTCTGCTTCGCATTCAATGCTTCTCTTTTGTCTCGTCACCATCTCCTGCTTTCCCAATTCATTCATTCATTCACTGACATTTCTACACCTACAGCCACTTTCACTGCCATTGCCACTCCCACTTCTACGCTCACCCTCTCCCTCTGAGTCTCTTGACGACTAACTTCTTATTTATTTGGTGTATGGCAAACAATTTTTTTATTGCTTTTAGACAGTTTTTGTCATTGATCACATAGGAGAGGTGGCCCCACACCATCATTCTGATGATTTTGAAAAGTTTCCTTTACCTTAAAAAAAAACAAACTCCATTTAATGATGTGGTGCTGGCTGCCCTCCACTCCCCCCGTCACATCGGAGCTGTACACAATCAAAAACCGACTATGGCAACAAATGACAGCCATTTAAGTCGATCAATCCATCTTCCCTGCCTCACACATCGCGTGTACTTCACCTCCGGTTGCCGTTTAGCTTTTCATTATAAATTTTTATGCTGTCGATTTGCAGCTTTTAATTAGGAAAGAAAAAGAAAAACGCTAAAAGAAACCGCAACAAATTTCCATATATTTTTTTATGGTCTCTCTTTTTCTTGCTGATAAGCTTGAAAATATGCTTCTTCCCTTTTTTTTTAGGTCTGTTTATGACCATGTGAATTTTTGATTTTAAAATCAGTTTATGAGCCAATTTTATGCTTATGTTAACGACAAGAAGAAATAACAAAAATGCCATCAAAACACAGTGGCACACGATGAATTTGAATAAGCATGGAAAATTCATAATCAACTTTGGTCTAATCAAAAATTTACCAATTGACAACTTTATACAATTGCAAGAATATTGTTAAAAGTATTTCAGATACAGATAGATATATAAGATATATTTATCATATATTTGGGTCCATAAAAGTTCAGCATCTTTGATTTGCTATAAACATTCTGAAATTGAGGCCATTTGAAGAAATTGTCACTGCTTTTGGGAATAAAAATCGTTCTCTTTCTTTCTGAGCTCTAAAAATTGGTCAACTAAATAAGTTCTTGAAAGTGATAATCTATAAGATCTTTTTTTGTCGTTAAAAGCATAATTTTAAATAGTGTTTATTCTTTTATGAATTTTCCTTAAAAATCATAATAAAAACCTGACATTAAAAACTTAAATGATATTCTCAAATAAGTATTTGCTTTACATTCTTAATATATACTTAGGAATATCTTCCTTTGTACTGAAAAAAACCGAAAAATTTTAGGCAAATTTATTCTAATTGTGCCCACAGTTTGGACTTTTAAGTTTCGTATAATGATTGTCGATTAGTCAAAGTAAAAATAAAAAAAAAAAAAGCAGAAAGGTTAAATGCCTTCCGTTTAAGGTGTATATTTTTTAATTAACCAAAGCTTTTATTTTTTTTCAAGGTTGTAGAGGAGAGAGAAGATTGTGGAGGAGGCGCGCTTATCCGTATTATAAAAATATTTAATTTTACGCATGCTCTAAAAAGCGCGGTATATCTTTAATTTGATTCTTGGAAACGTTTTTGTTGAAATATTCCATAATTACCTTAAGAGATTTTCACTTATTAGAAATTCAAAGCACTAAATGCAGAGTATTTTTTTTTGCATTGATGAGTGGAGTAGATTGTAGGGTATTTGAAAATTGAAGACTTAATGTACTCTATGTGGCATTTTCCTACCACAGCCTAGTTTCGCTTCGTATTTTAGGCGGGGTCAAATCCGGGAGGAGTGTAAAACTCGAAACTCAATTAGGTTGCATGCATGCTCGTTGCCTTGTCAAACACGTGGCATGATGGCAGAAGGGGAAGCAAGGGATGTGGCATCATGGTTAAGGCGGTGGAGGGTAGAGGTAGAGTATCAAAATCACAGCGACAACAGAAAGTACAAGCGAAGTACACACAAGTACAACAATTATCAGATGAGGAGAATGTGTTGCAGGAGGGGAGGGGTTACAACACTAAATACCCAGCAAGTGGAAAGTGAAAAGTGAAAAACGGAAACGGAAATGGCACACACACACACACACACACACTCATATACACAATGAAAAAGTGAGAGAGAGAGAGAGAGAGAGAGAGTGTGCAGCAATGAGGTATGCATGTAGAATTGTAGAATGTGTGTCGCTTGTAATTCATAGAAATAGCCTCCGATCCGCCTCCCATGCTTGCTCTGCCCGCTTCAAATCCCGTACCATCTTCACCCCCAAACGTTCGTCTCGCTACCGAACCATGACCATGTTAGCATTTTCTCTCTTTTTTTCCTTTTTTTTGTTGTAGCAACTCGCGTGTGTGTTAAAAATGAAAACCGGGCAAGACAAACGAGACCGGGACGTGGCACAAACGTCACTACAATGGCCAACGGAGCACCAGTTTCCTTCTCCTGTGACCAAGTCCGTACAATACCTCACCAAAACATCCAACCCCAACCCTCCTCTTGCTCTGCACCATTCCGCCACTCTGAGATCCTATCGACCAGGCTCTGTTCCTCTCCCCACCAAACACCGCTCCACTTTGGCAGAGAGCTTCAAATTCAATTCGCTGCGCCATGTTCATTGTTTATTTTTCATTTAATTTTACATTTTTTTTATCTTGTTCTTTCTTTATACTTCTTTTTTGTTTTTTTTTTTGTATATTTGTTGTGTTTTATTAACATTTTGGTAGAAGAGAGTAGCTTTAATTCATCATTTAGCGAGTGGGTAGAAGAGAATGATTGAGAAAGTGAAAAAAAGAATAAGAGTGAGTCTATCAGAGATAGATGATTAGAGGAGAAATATTTGAGTTTTGTCAAAAAACTCAACTAAATTGTTTCAAGCCATTATATAAAGCCAGATTTTCTTAAATATCAGTATAACCTTATCTTAATGTAGTTCCACAGTATTTCTAACTTCTTTATCACTCAATTCAAGAGTGCTATTCCCTTTGTTTTATCACATTCTTTCTAGTTCTTTTTTTTTTTTTGTTGCTAACATTCATGTCGGCAGATTCAATTATGGGGCGTACTGAGGGCGAGGTCATTTCGGGGGCGTGGGCGGGCAAATTTTGCGCGTAAATGACAAAAGTTTTGCAGCTCTCGAGTGTTGATCTTTCAGTCAGGTCGGCGGGAATTGAGGAGTGTGGCAAACACACTACACTACACACGGTAAACGGGCAACGTCGTTAGCTACTGCCAGTTGGACAGCCACGATGAGAGAGCGAGCGAGATGGAAAAACAGAGATTGAGAGGGGCTGAGAACGGTGGGGCAGAACTGTAAGTGGCATCCTTGAAACTTGCGTCAAGGCGCCGCACGCAATTTGCTGCAACAACGTCGAGAGAAAAAACGAAAAAAAACCACCCTCCCTCGCCCACTTGAACAACAACAGGAAAAAAAAGAAACCAAAAACAACTCAAAGGTCATTAGAGAGTGCGCTAGTTGGAGAAAAGGGACTGGAACTAGGACCGGGACCAGGACCGGGTCTGTGACTGGGGTCTTGGTTAGAGTCTGGGTTTCATTTACCATGGGCTTCACATGACCACAAGGCAAGGCAAATCGTGGAGAGGCGAGGCGAGGCGAGGCCAGGCCAAGCCAGGCAAGGCATGGCAAGTGGTTGCAGTAAGTGAATAAAGCTGACAGGAAACTCGACACACACAGTAGTAGTTGTCAGCCGTGGTAACGAAATGTGCCAAATTGAGATAACCATTAAAAATTCAGTTACCTTGACCTAACCTAGACTTGAATAGTACTTTACCAGGACTAAGCAGGATTTTAGCCTCCTGCTAACTGGTACTTGGCCGTATTTTAGTTTAGCTCTACTTAAATGAATCTAAATATAATAGCTAGTTTAAGTAAAATGTTGTATATAATACTTCAGTTTGTTTTAGTTACTTGTATAACGACACAGAAACAACTCGATCTAAGGTAGTCCAACCAGCTGGTCTATCAAATATTTATAGATTAATATGTCGATCAAAACAAAGCTAACTAAGTCTTGGACACATTTAAAAAAAGGTTTCAAACTGGATTTTTCAGGGTTTCAAACATCATTGAATAAGAATCTCATCACTAGTGCCTAATAAAGGTTCTTAGTCAAAATCTAGATCAATAAAAATACGTACACACAATGTTCGATTATTCTCAGAGTTGTTTTAGTCTATTTTGAGTTCGCAACCCTGGCAGCCACCTACTCGAAACAATATTTTCATCATCATTGAGCCATTAGACCTTCACAAAGTTAAGCAAATCGTTTTTAAAGGGGTCAAGGGGACAAATGTTCGGCTCACTTTTACCCAACTCAGAGCTATCAAAAAGCCAACTTCACTTTGGCTTGATGCCCGCCAACAAAATGCTTTCGAATCCAGGATAACTCAAATGAACGAATCGAACGAAAAACCCCCACTCAAAAAAAGAAGGAAACCAACAAACAAAAAACCCAACGAAAAATACGGACAGCTGCGCCCCAGTTAAGGCGGTTGACAACATGCAACAGCATCATGGCAACATTTTCCGCCTCAATTAATTAAAATGTTTTGTTTTAATGTCTCGTCTCCCAGCTCAGGACAGATCAGATCGGAGTTCCCAATTTCCGGCTGTGTGCCCGTTTTCTCCTCCTTGCCACACATTCTGAGGCAGTCTAGTGTAAAATGCTGATTGATATTTCCCGGTTAATAACATGGGATGCCTGCCTGCTGCCTGCCTATCGTTTGTGCCTCGTCTCGTTTCGCCTTCAATGAATAACGTCTTCTGTCTCCCAGTTTCAAGGTCGCGTAATAAAAATTAAGTTCATCCATCATTTATAGCCAGCCCCAGGAAAATGTTGAAACGTAGGCAAATGGGTTGCTTGTCGAAATTTGATGGGGCAAATCCCTGGAATGGGTCTCAATGGGATGAGATGGCCTGAGATGGGATGCGATGCGGTGCTATGCGATGCGATGGAATGGTTTATGGTGGAGCACAAAAAAAAGGGGGGAGTTTGAATTGCCTTGGAGTTTGGGTTACGTCTTGTTGACAGCAATGACAACGACAATGACGACGACGACGACGACGACAACGACGACTCAATTAGTCGCTGCATTTACATAACATTTTAAGCAAGTTTATTTAATTTAATTGTTGTCGACTTTTCGTTAAATGTCCGTCCATTGGGTTTGCCTTTTGTTATGTTTTGTGAGTTGCCGGCTGCTTGTTGGTTTTCTTTAGTTTTCTTCTTCCTTTTATATTTTGCTCACTTTTGTTGTTGTTGTTGTTGTTGCTGTTGTTGATATTTCTTCTTCTTCATCTTCTTCTGTTGTTGTTAAATATGGCCTCGTGGCTCGTTAGACAAACCACAGAGCATAATACAAAGCAGACACAATAGAAGCACATAAATAATCATTTTCGATGCAAAACAAAAGAGAAAAAGGCAAAAATGGAAAAGTGCAAAGTGAAGAGAATTCAAAAATTGCTAAGACAGCAACTTAAACTATATTAAGTCATAGTCATAGTTTTTAATATGGTCAATTTATTGGGTATGCCATTTCCTTTTCATTTTGAATATGACTTTCATATTTTGTAGCAAACTCATGAAACACGAATAATATGAAAAAATATAATACAACCGTATAAAAAAAGAAAAAGTGATTGATAAAAATTTAATAATGCTTTTCAATGTTGGATGATCGATGAATTTCTCAGATTTGAAAACTATTCCAAATCAAAACAATTGACAACGAACAGAGGTATTAAAACTTATCAATTGAAAAAATCCAAATTTTTTGCCAAACCGTGAAATAAATTGGAAATAAACATTTTCACAAACGGTTTTCCCCCTTCCAAAATGAAAAATAACTGAATAGAATGGGACACTAATATTTGTTATTAATATCTATCAACATACCAAAGGTGATTAACAGCGGACAAATAATAGTTAAGTTATGGCTAGAACAGTTTTTCATTAGGCCATCTGGCCATTGTCGGCACTGATTTGGTAGTGAAAGAGACAAAATATAAATATAATTAAAAAACTTGTGATTATATACAAAAATAACACCCAAAAAAATAAACCTAAATTTGATTTGTACCTGAAAATGCTCACCATAAAATAGAATCTCTAAGGAAGAACCTTGTCATGATAGCTTCCTTTATATTCCTTTAGTATTTTGAAATTCGTTTCTCGACAATTCCCCAGGAAACCAGAAAGAGAGAAAGTCTATTTCGAAATAGACTCAAAATGATTGATTTGCTTTCACATTAGTAGTTGATGTTTCAATTGTAACATTAATTGGTAGCCAACATAAGCGTTATAGTATATATGCAGCTTTTATCATGATTATGATGACCTTATCCAATGTGTTTCATTTGTTGGCTATTATAGTAATGCGAACAGTTAGCCACAATTAAGGATACTCGGTCAAATCAATTTATGTATGAAAATTTCTGACAGAACACGTGACTGAAACGCAAACAGACACACACATGTGCATCTCACACACACAGATACAGATGCATCACACACGTGCATGGCATTAATGCAAATGAGTCGGCATTGGAGTTCGCGTTCGGAGATGAAAGCAGGAAGCCAGGATACGAGAATGCGGAACTCGCTCGACTTGATGCCAAATTGAATTATGCTGCATGCCAAAAGGGTTAATGAAAATGCGGCCCGCTATTGGTACTACGTATTCACCGTACTTGAATTCAGATTCGAGCTGAATGAATTGTGATGAAGCACCAAAACCAACCAGATGACCCATAGCAAAAAAAAAAAAAAGAAAGGAGTGAGAAGACCAGACCAACAGGCAGAGATAAAGATAGAGCAACACACAGAGGCGTGGTTGAGGTAAAGAAGGAGATAGAGAGTAGGAGACTCTGTAACCGCACCTACATACATAGAATGTGTGGATATGTGGATGCAGTGGTCAGCTTGCATGCAAATTGATGCTTTTTGTTGGGTTTCACATTATGTTGGTCACTCTACTGCTGCTTGCACTTTCGACAAGGATTTGGTTTTCATGCAGATTACGACAATGCCAGAGTAAACGTCAATGAAGAATGTGACAGATGCTGGTGGCAAGACAAAAATAAATTAGTGGGCGGCACTAAGAGAAGCACGAATAGATGGCGATGGCAAAACAACAAAAATATGATGAACGGATGCGATTGAAGTTGGAAATGGAAATGAAAATGAAATGACCCACCCAAAACCAATATAGCGAAAATTAAATGAAAATTGATCAACTGCAATCCTCTTTAAATAAATCCATGTCATGACAATGCATACAACCACAATGTAAAGTGATCTGTAAACAACAAATTGAATAAGTTCTTAAGCACATACTATTTAAATATTATATCTTAGACTAAGTTTGTGCACACTTAGAACGTATTAAAATGGCATATTGACATCATTTTGATATACAATTAATTAAATATATATATTTTTAAACCAAAACGTTAAAATCAATAATATAAATTTTGTTATTTAAAATTAATGTTTTGATTAAATATTTCTTATACGACAATATCAACTAGCTTGATATTTCAACATTTTATTGTAAAAATGAAGTAAGTAAGTCGTCTCGCCGACTTAGGTATACCATACACCAGTAAAGCAAATATTTCAACTTTATTAAACAAATGCATTTTCACATGCTTTTTACAAGCATATCTTAGTATCTCGCTCACTCTATCATACGAGCACCCTAGCGCCCCCACCAGCTGACGGCCAACTCCGGCCTTATGGAAAAATGTTTATATGCATAACTCGACTGTTTTTTGTCCGATTTTGATCAAATTTGGTATTTTGCTAGATATTAGTATTAAATTTAAGTGTGCCAAATTTGATTGCATAAGGTAAAAAAATACGGGAGATAATCAAGTTTTTCAAATTACGAGGGCGGAAAAGGGCGTGGCAAAATTTTTACACATACAAAATGTGTGCATTTACTAAGCGAATATACATACCAAATATGGTGTCTCTAGCTGGAATAGTTTTTGAGATAAACGCTTTTTTTTAAATTGCGGGGGCGGAAAGGGGCGTGGCAAAAATTTGAAATAAACTTGATCACTCTACATACTACACGAGTCTACATACCAAATTTGGTGGCTCTAGCTCTTACAGTCTCCGAGATCTAGGTGTTCATACGGACAGACGGACAGACGGACGGACAGACGGACATGGCTAGATCGACTCGGTTGTTGATCCTGATCAAGAATATATATACTTTGTGGGGTCGGAGATGCTTCCTTCTGCCTGTTACATACATTTTGGCGACTTTAATATACCATTTCACCCTATGGGTGTATGGTATAATAAACAATTTACTAATTGATTAAATTGATAATATTTATTATTGGTACCACATGACGTATGAGCAACAATTATATAGTCATTGGGTCATATATTACTTATTCTATTATTATTTATTGGTTACCAAATAATATTACGTATACGACATGTATGACGTACAACTAGGAGGATATAACTCCCAGTAATATGCCAATGAAATTGACAAATTTTGGTATTACAAATTTATATTTGAAACTTATACTTCTTGTTTGATTGTACTAAGTACATGATGTATGAGCACTTTTATGATTTATCTATTGGCACTTTGTAAGACTATTAGTAAAGCAAAAGGAGAACAAAACCTCTATAATGATATGAATTTGTACGAATCACAATAACCTTCATCTACTGACCTAGATAAATCCGATTTTTTCTTGAATTAGGAAAATTGAATTTATATTTAGATTTAATTATTTATTTTTTAATTCTTTTCCATTTGATCATAATTGTTTATGTTTTTGAGAATTTTTGAATTAAAATGGTAATGTTTAGATTTCAGGTCAAGATAAAGATGCGACCCAATAATAAAATAGCATCACTTATACGCACCATACGCCGGCAATAATCATAGAAATAGCCCCCGCATTACACACGTTGCGCATGCCAGGGAAATTTTAACAGCATACAAATGGGGGAAATTCTTAAATGTTCTTTCTCTGTTGTATTTAACAGCGGCAGCATCACCATCAGCAGTAGCAGCAGCATCCTTGGCTGCTATTTGGCAGGACAAACAGTATGAAACAGGACTCAGCGCAGACGGCACGCGTTTCGCAACGACGAGAACGGTTTAAAAAACAACAGCCAACAGAAACAGCAACACAAGCACACAACAGCAACAACAACAACAACAACAACAACAACGCGCGATAATACAACGACGACAACAACAACAACAACAACAATAATAATAACAAAGACAACAACCCAAAGTCGTACATTTATTTTTTTTTTTGCGTGTGTGTGTGTTATTTCGAAGGAAAAGTCGCAAGTCAAAATCGTCCTTTTACTCGTTCGTGTCCGCGCTCTGTGTGTTTGTTTCGGTGTGTGTTGGTGTCTGTTGTGTCTGTGTCGTCAATTTTTTTTTTTTGCGATTTTTTTTTGGTCCCTTTCTATTTTTTTGTCGACTGTGTCGTCGGTGTCGCGCATGTGACTGCCCCAGCTGCGTAGGTTTTCTGATTTTTGTTGTTATTTATTTTTTTTTAAATCATTTCATTTCAAAATTTGTTTTCTATTTCTTTTTTTTTTTGATACACATTTCATTAAATACAGCAAAATAGACACTTAGATCTAAAGACAAGTTGTACATTTGATACTAAGCTAAAGTCAGAGCATTTGAGAATTTCCAAAACGCCAAAAACCAAAACGCGCGCGCTTACATAAGTTGGTTGAGTTGTCTAAATACAGGGGAATGAATGAGCGCGGGGAAGGGTTATGTCTGATGTATTGGCAATGATATCTGCTGTTTAATGCTGTCCAAATAATAAACAGTTTTTGCTCAAGTCAAAGAAAAAGCTATGCACATGCAAATTATATGGCTAAAACATAAAAATAATAGAAAACAAAAAAAAAAAAGAAAGGAATGTAAGAAAAGACAAAAAAAAACCATTGAGTAAAGTAAATGGCGTGCTGTCAGGGCCATTGTCTGAATTGCCATTGCCTACTTTGTGGCGCGCGCGCGTTTTCTTGGCTTCTGCTGTATTTGCTGCTACTGCTGCAAAAATTGTTACACGGTCATTGCGGAGGTCGCGCCAAAAGAGACTAACTAAAGCAATTGCAAACTGCAGCAACAGACTAACAACAACAACAGGACAAACAAGCACCAACAATAGCTGCATTAACTGACAATAGAAAGATTTCGTAATGCAATTGCATATTATAATGTGCCGACATGAATATTAACTTGATCAAATTTTCAACTTGTTGCTTATATTATGCATAGATTTATATATGTATAGGTATGTTTAGAACATTAATTGTATTTTAATTTGCTCCTGGCCCTCTTTTGTTTCTGTCTTTCTCAGCTGTTTCGACCAAAAACAACAACAACAACAACGTTCTTTCTGCCACAAAAACTAACAAAAAGCAAAACTAACAAAGGCAACAAAAACAAACAAATAAAAACTATTAAAAAAAATAAATTTCTGAAACAGAGCAAAAGTTAAATGTATAGAAATTAAAAAGGAAAAAAAGAATTTTTAATAAAATATCGAAAAGAAAAACAGAAGAAATAACTATAAACCAAAACCAAACCAAAATCCAATTTGCGTTTGAGTGCGTTTGTCTCCCAACTGTCTGTGGCTGTGTTTGTGCGACGTGCGACGAGTGTATGTGTGTGTGTGTGTGCGTGTCGGTGTCTGCGTGCGTGTGTGAGTGTGTTCCCGTTTGTTTGGGTGTGTGTCTGTGTATGTGTGCTAGTTGAAGGAGAGACTTCTACGCTTTTCATTTGTTTCTGTCTGCAGAAAGCAAATTTTTTGTGCCAAGGTAAGATTAGCATAGACATACAAATATGCTCACATAACTATAAACTCACACAAATAGAAACACAAAACACACACACACATACAAACGATATTGTGTATAAATCTATATAAGATATACAATATACATATATATACTTGTATTCCCCTTGATATCCTCATGCAAATACATAAAAAAAGAGCAAGAATTTCATTTCACATGATAAGTCTATATCAGTGATTAAGAATCAAAGCCAAAAAGCAAAGGCAACTTTTATATGAGTTAGTTTTAATTTGGCTTAAATAGAATATAGAAAATAATAGAATACCTCAGTTTTCATCGAATTTACTTTTGATTCCAAATAGCTAACAATTTGATAAAAAATTGATAAATCAATTAAACCATTTATACTCTATGGCTACATGAGATTAACATATTTTTTCTTTTTTTAAATATTAACAGAAATAGCATTTATAAGAGTGATTCGTTTTCTGAATGAAAAAACCCGCTACTATAAGAAAAAGTTATATTCCATTGATGTATCCACCAATTATTAACTAGTATTTAAATTATAAATTTTCTAATTTTAAATCGAACACAAACCGACAAGCATTTGCAGTTCAAGCGGTTTGGGTAACCTACCCCAATGACAAGCTTCTTAAGCGAGTAGCTCTAGGGTCATTTCGAAGCAAAAGCATCTAATGATTGTAAATCTAATCATTGAAATATTAGTTAACTTATTATTTTATAATTTTAAAGCCCACGATAATCTAATTTAACTTTAAAAAAGAGTTTTATATAACTTTGGATTGGTTTCCTTATATAGAACTAGAGCAGTTTGAGAAATATTTGACATTGAAAAACTTTTTTTTGTTCTAATTAAATTGTTTCATAGTTACATATATGGTTAGCTCGTTTTCATTTCTGGCAGTTGTTGTTTATTGATTCATACGTACGACTAGCACCACCCATCGCATAACACGATGATGATGTGCCACGCCTCTTAATTGCAGTACATTTTGTTTTTTTGCACAAAATATTTTTTATTCAAAACCCACTCTTGAAATTTTAAATCTACTATCAAACGAAGAGCAACGAAAACCAAACGGTCGGAAAAGATAATGGCGAAGTTAATATGCCCTTGCCAATATTACATTAGTTTTATCTAAATACAGTTTCATTTTCTACCCTCACATTAACTTAACTTGGCGTTTTTTTATTTCTCAAAATTCTAGACAAACTAAAGTAAAAGCATTGGCATTTTTTTTTGTTTTTGTAAATTTCTGATGAAAGCAAATATACCCATTTGGCGAGTATATAAAAAAATAAATACGAGAAGTGCCCCTGTGCGTATGCAATGGGAAAAATGTTAAAATGTTTGCCCAACAATTTTGAGCGATTACGAAATGTGTGAGTGTATATGTGTGGGTATGTGTGTGTGTGTGCATGGTCGTGGGTGTGGTGAGTTCTCTGTGTGTGTGGATGAAAGCGGGTGCGTATGTGTGTTTGTCTGAACAACTCTCTGACATGAATGGCTCTAGTGGGAGTGAAGAGTAACAAAAGCAGCTGCTGCTATTGTAGTTCCTGTTGTTATTGTTGTTGGCACTGTGGTTGCCAAAACAGGCAAAAGCGCCTGTTTTATTTATTTTGTTGCTGGCATTGTTTTAGTCGTCCAGCTTTCCTCCCTGTCACTTTCCAATCCCCTTGCCCCTTTCTCTTCTCCTCGCATGGCAATGTGTGTGTCGGATATACGTCCAATTCCATCTTCAATCTGCATTCATGTGCCTACAGAGTAGGGTTTTAATTAAATGCAATAACAACAACAACTACACACATACCCATAACTACAACAGCAACTTAAATTAGTTTAGTCTATATATTATACAAACATAGATATTTATAAGTCTTTCTACTTATCTAGATGCCCATACTGTGCATATTTTTTATTTTAACCATCCTCTAGTATAAAATTCGACTTATTCAACTTCAATTGAACTGGTTTTCGAACCAAGCATTTTGCCGTTTGTTTTTTTCAGATAAATCAGAAAGAGAAAAAAATTAATTTTTACTACTTGAAATGTTTCGTTTGTTGCATTTTTCAAACGTCCTTAATGTTTACGAATTTGATACAGTACAAACCAATATATTTATATATATTTTCCCCTACAGAATCTTGAGAAAAAAATCTTACAAAAATATAGAGCTTTTTAAATAAAAATGTTCAAGAGTTTCGATAATCGAAAACCATTTAAAACATTTGCTTAAAAGATGGAAAGTTTTTATGCAAATATTTCCGATTTTATTTTCATAGTGTTTGTTTAAGAATTGAAAATTCTATCGTTATTTGGATAGATGATCCAATTTTCTTTGCCTGCTTACGACACCTGTCTAATGATAATAGACAATTTATGCATTTGCTCTAAAGTTGGTCATTTAATTTAACCATATCCACATATTTGACATTAACAATTTAACTTAACGTAATTATGCATTGGGGTCCAAGGAGTTTGCTTTAGTGTTTCAGTTCTGGTAAACAAATATTGGAAAGTCACCCTTGGGTCTTATTGTTAGTCCAAGCAATAATAACTAATAACGATTTGTGTATGCAAATTAAACGAACTGATTAAATGTTAAATTCAACACTTGACAGCAATAGTAAGTGCAATAACAACAGCAAAAGCAAAAACTTATTCAAGTCACAAAAATTATTGCATAAATTTCTATATGTATTTTGCATTTAAATCGTTTTAATTGTTGCCTGCTGGCTAAATGTAAGCAATTTTGGTATAGGTGTGTGTGTGTTTGTCTGTGTGTTGTGTGTGTATGTGTGTGAATGAACTTAACATTTAGAATATTCCATTTTCTCTCCCTTTTCTGCCGGTTCTCTAGCTCTAGTTCTATTGTTGTTTTCGATGCTGTCTCTCTGGGCAAAACAAAAGGGCGACTCAAATTTCATTGCAGACAATGGGGCGTATGAGCAATAACAAGAGCAGCATAGCAGCAGCAGCAAGAATGAACGAACATTGCAGAACGAGGCAAATAAAATGTTAACATGGCCAAAGGGAAAGGGAAAATCGTTTGGATTGTGAATTTTGAGTAGCCCAAAATGAAGAGATTAGTGAAATGACCACCACACCACCGCCATCACCGCCACTAACACTACCACCACCACCTTTAGTAGAGATGAGTCTGAAACTGGGCAAACACAAAGCGACGAGTCAACACGGCAGGCGCTGAAATTTCAACTCGGAACGAACGAAAAAAAAAGAAGAAAAACCAAGCCCCAGGGAGGCAGTTAAAAGGCAAGCGGAATGACATGAAGTGTAGCATAGCGGCGAGTTTGAGGAACGGTGGCGGGGCATGGAAAAGCTTAGTCTGCTCTGACCTGAGTCCATGCTTCGGTTTCAGCTTCTGCTTCTTCTCTTTTACTGCTGCGCCGGGCTTCATCTCAAACTTGGCCGTTATCCTTGCTTGTCGTTTGGCATTTGCCTCGTTGCTTTTTATGGGCCATGTCAAACATTGCAAATCAGTTTAAACTAACATGCGAAGAGTATAAAAGAGACAGACAGCGAAAAGAGACCAGAGAAATAAAGAGGAAAATAAAAATAGAGTGAGGTAGAGATGATGGTGGGGCAAAAAGCCGATGCTAAGCGTAGGCGCGCAAATGTGTTGTCTGCATTGCAGCTGACGCCTATTTTCTACTTTATTTTCCCCCTTTCCCTTTCGCCAACTTGAAATTGATGCCAACACTTTTTTAAATGCTGTCTTTTTTCTATTATTTCTCACCTATCACTTTAAAACTATTTGAAGCTATCAAAAAAAAAACACCAATTCTTAGTTGCATCTATTTTTGGATATATATGACTTTAACTTTAATTGTTATAAAATCTCACAGTATTTAATTAGTTGGAACTTAATTTAAATTTAACTTATGTCTATTTCTAATAAATTGTGAAAACAAAAGAAATGACAACTCTTCTGTTGTGTTATAGTGATCCGATACTCCTGCAATAAAGATATAAAATAACCTAGAAAGACGGCCATGACTATATGAACGCGTCTCGTCATGCCACTAAGAAGAATTCATATAATTAATAGGTAATACCCTATTAAGTTTCATGTTGTTAGGATATTTGATGGCATACAAAATGCAATTTGTGAATACCTTTGGACAAAATTTGCAACGTTGAACGAAAAAAGAAGGCATTTTTGCCCTAAAAAGTATGCTATATTTCGATTAAAGCATGCTTTCTGGGTTGGCATTAGTTTTCTATGTATTAATTACTTTCTGCTCAATTTGTTTTGACTTTACATTGTTTACCTTTCTCCAATCTAAGTAACCCAACTATTATTTGGGTATTTCTGTGTCAATTTGAATTAAAATAGTTGACTTTTATTTCACCCTGAATACAACTACAAAAGCGTTTGGTTTTGTGCGATAAAAAAAGCGTATTGTTGAAATATTTTCTTGAAGTTTTACCCCTAAGTAATCACATAGATGGCAATGTTGAATGTTTCTTAGTTAAGAAACTGTTGGGAGCTATGTATATGATAAAATTGTCTGAAATTAAGGCTTTGATTTAGAGAGTTAGAGAGATATTTAGCATATATTCAAACTACGCCTTCGATTACGAGGCAAGACATCCAATGGAATTTATATTTCTATTATATTAAGTGCAGGATAGCTCAATCCCGATGCTGTGAATTAAACTGTTGGATGTGGACGTGTGTATTCTGAATTGCCTTCTGTTTTTGGTCAATTGCAACTTAATTTATTGAGTAGAGGCATTAACACATATGGTTGTAGGTTTACAAATTGCCATAACTACAGTCTCATATCACCTTTTCGCCTGTCGCCTTTGAAGTCACACTTACCTATACAATTAACCAATTAACACTCACCTCTTACCCCTTGCCTTTTTGCTTTCGGTTGTATGCATTTTTATTTTTATGAGTTTTTATGACCATTTTATTGTTGTTGCTTGTTTGTTGTAAACAAAAATTTGTTTGCTCATAAAAATTTTAATTGCTCCAACACAGAAAACAATGGAGAATGCAAAAAGCAAAATGAAATAGCCAAAAAAAAAAAGCCATGGATAATACGCCGACATTTGTTTACTCTTTTATCCACAAATATTTTGTGCAAACTTTAAGAATATCTTCCCCATAGATTGAGTTGCTAATAATTGTTGTACAAGAATTTATTCATTATAAATATTTTTATACCTTTTGTGTCTAAAACATTTTAATAATCTCCTTTCTGGTAGGGTATAATAAAGAAGAAAAAGGAAAAAGCACACAAGGCATAATGAGAACTGGGCAAAAGTGAGAGAAAAGTGCGAGAGACAACAGAGCTAATAAAAATAAATAATAACAAATACAAATACAAAAAAAAAAGGCAAAATAAGTGGCAAACGGCCAGGCAACTGTGGCATGGTATGAGTGTGGGTGTGGTGCCAGAGGGTTGGTGTGTATGTGTATGTGTGTGTGTTGCTGGTGCGGAGGGTAGGGGCTGGTCTAAAGAAAAAGGGAAACGCGTTTGTGCGTTCAATTAGCTTGACAGGCAGATTGTGGGCAGCGGGCCAGCAATAAACGAGAGGTACTTGAAGACTTTCAAACGACACCAAACGTTAAGCCATATCGATTTGCCTTTGTTTATAATATGTTTCAAAAAGTATACTTTAGAGAGTCCAGAATATAAAGAAAATATTTGCTGTAGTGATTTAAAAAAGATCCTACATTTACAAAAAAAGGATACGAAAACCAAAATCTGTATGAATCAAAGAATTCATTAAGAATTCATTCAGTATTTCATGTTTGAGAAGATATTCAAATCAATTGGAAAAAAATAAATTACAAAGACTTTATTACCAGTTTGCTAAATGCTATTAAATGATAATTAATAGGACAAAAACTCAAATCAATACTAAGTAACCATAATGTTACAATTTCTTGCTTTCCTTTGATGATCATAACCGATGTAAATGAAAGTAGAAAGGTTTTGGGTTTTTTTTTGCTGCTAAAGAACTTGGAAATCTGCCTCCTTTTTGCTTGGACCAACGTATCCTTGCCTGTCTTCCTTCCTGTCATCAGTTTTTCGTTCTTTCTCCGTTCTCTACCTCCCACATCCCTCTCTGTCTCTTGCTTTCCGTGTATTTTCTTTCTCACTTTCTGTTGTGGTTTTCAATGTGTTTGCCCTGGCATGCCGCAGTAAACGCATAAAATGCGTACAATAAAAAATTATAATAAATATATATATATATATGTATGTATAAGTGTGTGTGTGTGTGTGTTCATCTTCTCAGTTTTTTGCTTTTTACTTCCTGCTGACTGGCTGGTTGGCTGCCTGCTTTTGCCTCTGATTCGCGCAAACTTTTTAATAGCACTGAAAATGCCTCCTGCCAAAAAGAAAAACGAAAGGAAAACCCGCCACAGGAAGTATTTTGAGATTTGCGACGATGACGATGGCCACCCGGCACACTGTTAGCGTCTCCTGGTTCCCAACACTCATTACACACTATACATACATAGTATATTTTTCCCTTTTGCCCTTTTGCCTTAACTTTAGGGTCCTTACTTAGGTTGGTAGCATTTTAAATATTAAATATTTCCCCTTTAGTGCCGGGGCAAAAGAATAACTAAAAGGCAATATAACTTTGCACACTAATCTTTTTGGCCGGGATTCCATATATTGATAAACTATGTACTATATGTAACGTCAACGTAGGTCGTTAAGCTCATCTAACAAATAAAATTCAAAGAGTTTTCTACAACAAAAGTATTATGAAATGAAAGTCAGAGTATATGTTCATTTTTGGACACAGATTACGACTTACTTGGAATTGACTTCCACTCACTTTAATCGTTTGTTCACCTGCTCTAGTAATTAAACAAAGTCTAATACCTTGAAAGGCATTTCATTAAAATTACTGAAGAAATTTCACTTAATTAAATGTTTCCTACAAATTCAAAGACTATACCCGAAATATTATTAATAGGATACATTGTTTCCGACTGACAGACCTTTAAGTCATGAAACTCCCTCCTGCACATAATCAAGAAATTGTGAAATTTCTTTATACATCTTTTTGTTTCATCTCTGTGTTCATTGGCAAAGTTAAGTGACAAATGAGTAGACAAACAAATTGGATAAGCTCTCAGACGGGGTAGAATAAATCATAATAAAAATCACAAATATGACATATTACAAATGGTTTAAGTAAATAAATAAACAAAAGCGGTAGCAGCAAGAAAAATTGACAAATTTATATGCAAACTAAAAATGGATAACTATCAACCTATCCTTTGCCATCCTCCCATTCCCTTTCCCTCTCTCCAAATATTCGCTTTTCCACTCTCTTCAAAAAAGGAGAGTAAGCTTATTTGCATATTTGCCCAATATTTGCAGTGAAAAAAATCCAGACGAACCAGATGAAACTCTTGCAAAAATAAAATACAAAATATGGTATATCAAATGCAAAATGCATTTAACTTTCCCAAAAGTAAAAATAAAATAAATATGTCAAAAATTTATTTACTTATTTAGTATTTATAAAGAAAAAAAAAATAACAATTTGTTATAACTTTTGTGCTTACATATATGAGGGCCCAAACACGATGACAATTTAATTTTTCTATAAACATTTTTTCGAGCAAACATTTCAATCATTGATAAGTTAGTAAGTGAATGATTCAAAGTTCAAGTGGATAAATAATTTGTTAAAATATTTGTTTAAATATTTTGAAGAGACAAAACTGACAAGTGAATAAATATGCATACATGGGTACATAAGGATTTCCGTGTCTACCTATGGACCCCATCTAATGTTGTCTTAAACGTTCTCTTTCTTGGCCTTAATAATATGTACAAATGTATGAAATATGCATAAGCATCTGCCATTTGCAGTCATTTGAATTTGAATTTATGCCTAAAAGTCCAGTTTGGGCAATTATGATAAAATACATACAAACACGCGTGCACGCACACACACACTCACACACAGATTTTTCTGTATATATACATATATTTGTATTTGGCATGCTAAAAAGGATAAGCCTAAGAAGCATATGCAAAATGAATCTTTAGCATAACGAATATGTTCACCGCACAGTGGCCTAAGGATTATTGATGCTGGCTGGGATATACACGTACAATATAGAAAAAACAAAAGGATGAGAATGTTAGTGGACAGGACTTTGGGTGGGGGTCAAAACAAGATAGAATGACTCTTTACCAGCTAAGTAACTTTGGCCTGATGACTGTCAAACAAAAGCAATAGAGAGCATTAGAGAGTGGAGAGAGTTGAAGGGTAAACGAGGTAGACAAAAGCAGAACAAAGGCCAGACATTTTTTGGCCACATTAATCGAAGTTGAAATGGGCTGAATGAGGGAATGACTGAATGAGCGAATGGCTGAATGAATGAATAAAGGAAGGAAGGAAGCCCTAGGAAGGAAACACTGTAGACTAAAACTGCTGCTGTTGCTGAGTCAAGGTTCCCCTTTCCAAACCACTCCCAATCACCCAACCGAGGAAGAAAAAAACCGAAGCGGACAAAACGAGGTCAACCCACATGCAGAGCAGGTGGAGAGGAGGTGAACAGAGATCCATACCGAAAACTGTAAAGACTTAAAGGAAGTCTTATGATTTATTTGCCTAAACAATTGATATGCCCAAACACAACAGGAGGCAACCGGAGGCTGGGGAGGGGTAACAAGTAAGAGGGCGTGGCCCAGACATTTTCACAACTCTTTGAGAGACGAAGATGAAATATGTAAATAGGATTTATGGTAAAGTTTTAACAGAAGCTAAGAAAACAACAACAAAAAAACATAAAGGAAAATGAAAGAACAAGAGAAGTAACTCACCGAACACAAAATTTTCAACAACAACATAACTAAAAGCAGTAAGAGACAGACATAGAGCAAGAAAGACAGCTATAGATGGGTGGAATGGTGAATAAAAAACATATTTATCCAAGTGAGTGAATAAGCAAGTTGTTTAAATGTAATGCGAGAGTTAATCCAACAATTTGCAATATATATTTTGCTATTTAAAAAAGCT
Organism: Drosophila willistoni; assembly: GCF_018902025.1. Taxonomy (NCBI): domain Eukaryota; kingdom Metazoa; phylum Arthropoda; class Insecta; order Diptera; family Drosophilidae; genus Drosophila; species Drosophila willistoni. The sequence goes on along the minus strand of NW_025814053.1, from coordinate 9,406,709 downwards.
AAAGTTCTTATAAGTATCTCTGTCAAAACCTTGCTTTGTTTCTACCTCTAAGAAATAAGAAGACTGCAAGTCTTTGTTTTTCTAGTTTTCAGTTAGAGACTAAGCTCATCCAATGATTTGAGTAAAGGACGATAAAAACATTAAAAATTTCAAATATATAGAATTGAAGTGACCACCAAAAAGAATATGCAATTGCCTTATTCCAGTCTATAACACTTATCGATTCTTTAAACGTGATTATCCTCATTATGGGTGTTGACGAAAACTCGGCACAAGTATGGCACTCATTTTGTAGGAGAGATCTATAATAGCTATCACCATAGCGATCAATATCAGTGTTGGTTAAAAAAGACAACGCCTATTGAAATGGTAAGAGTAACCCAGAAGAGTTATATCATATATCATGTATTCATAATTGAAACTCTTTGGGTGATGATTCCATTAGAACTTAGCCAAATTATGTTAAATCTGACAACTATTTATATCAATATATGTTTTATATATTTATATACACAATATACATACATATAAATGTATCGTATAAGGACTCAAAAACAATAAGTTAATAAATCTTTTTTTGAAGTGTACTTTTACAGAATATTATTCAAATTTTACTTTATTGAAGAGGTCGATAAGAATTTTGTTTTGTAATGCTATTGTTTTCATTTTTCATTTAAAACTATTTGTCCTGTTTTATATAATATTTACACTTAGCTTTTAGTTTTGAAAATCTAATCAAAGTAAACCATGCAGAATTGTTACTAAATTAAAATTGTATTAAATTACAGATAAATTGGCCGAAAGCAACAAAAACATGATGACTTACGTTGAATAAAGCATAAAAGGATCGATTGGAAGTTAAGACGAGTGGAATTATATATCCTGATTGTCATATACAAATAAAGGTATGCTTATTGTTATTGCACCTTGTAGAAAGGGTATATTAATTTTGTTAAGAAGTATAGACGGAAGCATATAAGCCATATAATCCGAAATCCGATTTTTTAGATAAATTCTTTTATCCGTTTTTTAGGTAAGAAAAAAACAAAGACTTCCTAAGTTATACAAACTTCGGTACGACCAAAATTCGCCCAGGCTTTCTAGTTTTTAATCAATAATTAAATTACAATTTGGAATTTGGTAAACTGATCAGTCTAACCATGTTGAATTTTACCTTCTCCATTCACAATTTGCTTGTTGTCTTAGGCGTTTCACTTAAACTGCTCGTCCTTCATCAGTCTCTGCATCGTCTGCACCTCATCACTTGCCATCCTTCCACAGAGACATCTTTCACCCAAAACAGTTTTCTTTCTTCATTTGTTACAACCCATTCTGCAGGTTCTTTTCCCACCTCCACCTCCATCACCACCACCTCGTCTTGTACAGCCCCTCTTAGTCACTTGTATTTCCTACATTTTACCCTTTGTTCATGTTGTTGTATATTTTGCTTGCTTTTCCTCATTTGAAAATGTCTTTCAGTTTGTCTTTTCTGTTTGTCATGTGAAAATTAAGCCGTCAACTGTTTGTCCCCCTGCTCTGCATCTCTCCTGTCAGTACCTTAGCACCCCAACCTTCCAGCATGAGAAGAAGCAGCAGTAGCATCATCATCATCATTTTCATCATTATCATCCCTAAAAGCTACTCACTTGGCAAAAACTTTTGTGTGGCACTGTTCTTCTGTTGTGCTATGTTTTATGTACGGGTATGTGTGTGTGTATGAGTGTATTTTTTTTGGCTTCTCCATCTTCTACGACTGTCAACTTGCTTGTCGTCTGTTTGGGTATTTACGTTTTCAATAATTCATGCTTAAAGGATAATCAGGATATGCGTGTATGTAAATTTTGATAATGCCATTTTCGAATGCCACAGGACATTCTCCTTGCTCGCACAAACTTCTGACACACACACACGCACACATACATGTCAGCTGGCTCGTTGTGGCTCATTGAGGTGCTTGAAAACATTTTCACACCTTTTTGCATGCCCCATTTGTGTTGTGGTGCCAACAGGCATCCCCAACACCACCAACTCCAGCAACCTCAACCATCCACTTAACCACCTACTCAACTCACCCATTTTTTCAGTTGCCACCATTTGTTGTATACACTGGAGAAATATGAAGCAAATGCGTGCAAAGTCAAACAGATTGTCTTAATTATATTATATAAAATTAAAGTCGTTAAAGTTATTGTTACCTTATTTTAAAAACAAACAAGATTTATACAAAAATTAAAACACTGCTGTCGGCAACCAAGGAAAAACGCCGATTACGTGTCACAATACTTTAAAGAAACAATTGAAGATTTTGTGTTAATTAGGCAGCATAACTAAACTGATTTAGCGCCATGGATTTTATAAGTTTATATAACCTTATTTATACTAAATATACTTGCCATTTTTAGACAAGGCTATTAAATTGGAAAAGCAAGACTCTGTGCTTAGAATAGTCAGATATTTGCAACAAGACATTTCCGATCTCACAAACTATATACATATTCCTGATCAGCGTGAGAAGTCGAGACGAATTAGCCATTTCAGTTTGCCCCTCTGTGCATATTTCCTTCACTTCTTAAATTAAAAAGCTACTGGAATTAAGTACAGTATTTAAGTTTTTTATTGCCTAATTAAGATCGAGTTTAATAATTTTTCGGATCAGAAAACTATTATATATATGTACATTGCTGCCATTAAAAACAGCGATCGAATGCTAGAAGGATATATGAACTTCGGCGCAGCCTATATTCGCTTCTTTTTAGTTTTTCTAGTAATCTTTTCAAATAATAGGAGAAAAAGCTTGATTAATCAAGAAATGTATACCAATTGGGGAACGTTAACAATAGAAATTTTCAAAATCAAATAGGCAAAGACAATTTTGATCATTAAAAGCATTCGTAGAACCTAAGAAACGATTTCAAGGAAAAACTATTAAAAGGCAGCTGTCCAAGATAAAAGTCTAGATCTGTACTTCCATTTCCTAGGAAAAGAAGCCGTTATAATGTCTTTTATTAACTTGTTTTTATACTCTTTAAAATAAGATTAAGTTTAAAAATCCCAAGCCCAAAGAAGTAAAATCTTTCATTTCTACTCACTTTCTCTTTTTCACTTTCATTAAGTCGCTTAGGTGAGAGGGAAATTCAACCTAATTGCCCTATATTTTATTTGATACTGACATTGGTAATGCTAAAATAGATAAAATTTTTTTTTAAATCAACTTGTCTCATTAAATTTAGAATGCAACAAAATAAGGTACATATATATGTACATCATTATAAGTAATTTATTTAAAATATATAAATGTTCTTTGATTTAATGCAAATTTAAAGAGCAGTCAACTTTAAGGTCAATCATTTTCTTTTGGCTTTTCCCGGTTTTGTGAAGGTCAATTTGTTGGAATTTGCTGAAAATTAAGTGTTCGGCTGCAAAGTTGTGAAAGCAATTTAAACAATATGAAGTCCTTCTTAAATTTGCGTATGTAATTGAAGTTTTATGTGGAAATTAAATGTAAAGTTCGCAGTTCTTAAGACAAAGTGTGGAAATTTGAAATTTAATAGAAAATTTCTTCTTACATTTATAAGAAATTCAACAGCCTTTCTTATGCTAAAATCCTTTCAGCCTTTCAGTCGCAGCCAAGTTACAAGTCAATTCAATTTTAATGGCCTTGGTAAAGTCGATAAGTTGAAGATTTCAATGATGATGTAGAGAGAAGTTGGTCCTTAAGGCTTGGTGCAAAACTTTTTGTGGTATTTTGAAATGGCATTTTCAAAAATCTTGTAATAATTTAAGTTGACATTTTTGTTTATTTGAAGAGTATGTGAAGTTTACTAAATGAAATAACTTTTGATTTTTGTTTCAGAAGGAGGAGAAAGAGAGGTTTGACAGGGGGCATTGCCTTCTTCGTGCTTTTGTGCTTTTTCATTGTTTGCTTATTCTTTATCACTGGCTTTGTCTTGTCTTGTAATTTTTTGGCAAATCGAGAGGAATGCCGCCAGAGACGAAAGTGTCTTGCCCGAATGCCCTGGCAGTTAGTCATTGAAGCTATTTAGTCATTCATTTCATGCATTTATTCACTGACTTGACGGACGAGACGGACGGGACGGGGGTCGCTCGCATCCATGCTCACAGAAATCTTAGGTCTTCACACCTTCTTGGCTGGCTGGGTTTTTCAAAATCAAGGAGGAGGCATCTTTTTGTTTGCTCCCAGGTGCGACTCATTTGCTGTTCACGCATTTTTCTTACACCATTGGCTTGAATTTTTAAGCACCTGGTACTGATGGAAAAGAATACCAATCCCCTATCATCCCGCCAGCCCCTGCGCCTGCCTTTAAGTTTCTCAGGGGAGACTGTCAGCACGGCCCAAAATGAAAAATGAGCAAACCCAGCTGAGTTTCCTCTCCCTGCAAAAGATAGAGAGAGAGAGAGAGGGAAAGAGAGAGAGTGTGTGTTGGTACTGATAGACAGATTTTTCTGCTTCTCCCACGCAATGTTTTGCTTTTTCCGTTTGGCAGTTTTCTTCAAAATTGCTTTCACTATAGATAAGTTTGTGGTTTAAAGATGACGGTAAGGGGAGAATGTTTGGTCTGCTGTCCTGGATATTCTAAACAAAATATTTTTTGCATGCAAAATTGTGCAATCTGTGAACTAAAAGCTGAAAGGTCTCACAGCATTTTTCCCTCCCATATGTCGATAAATTAAAGAAATGCCAAAACACAGGTGGACGCCAATTGGGATGGGATGACTGGCTGAGTGAGCGTGGCATGCATTGTATGTATGTACATATGTGCAAATGTATGTACCCGTTCGTATGTTGCAAAAATTCAATTTAGTTAGATTTTTATTTACTTTGGCTTTTGGTCTTCTCTAGCATCTGACACTAACAGGTGCATGCATATCGCTGGTCCACACACAGACACATACATATGCATATATCACTCTGGGCGAGAGAATGTCAACTTCAGTCAACTGTCTCCTCCCTTTCATCTCTTCTGACTGTTCATCGTGCAGACCCTCAACCCTTTTGCTCATATATCCTTTTACTGATGTCCTTTTCGGTCACAGTTGTATAGCCAACACAATACTTTTTCATTCATTCCCCCCACCATTCGGTTTTTAAAAAAAAATCGCCTTGTAAGCATTTTCGGACATATTCGTGTTATTCTTCTGACACTATCTGAAGGTTGAGCTAAAATTATACGCCATCATTGAAAGTGGCTTAGATTATCTGACAAAAGAAAAACGCAAAAGGTTGTACTTTAACTTATCTGACATACTTTTAGATACAGTCGAATCGTTTAAGTGCTTATATTAGAACAATACTTGCACTCATATTGATTAATCTTTGAAATAAGTAACTAATAAGTTAAGAAAAATAAAATTTTAACTATTAACTTGCACAGTTTAGTTTTGTTGAGTGTGTATTTTTCGATATCGACTATGCAGTTATATGCAGTTAAAAATTAATAATTATACATTTAAGGATTTAGTTATATGTAATAGTTTATGTGGTTAACATATGATTCATTTAAGAAAAATTATCAATGAAACAGACTTTACATATTCCTTTAACACATTAGTCATCTAACATGGCTTCGTGAATCATTTAAGAAAATCATAGATTATCTTGATATTCAATCATGAATAATACAAAGTTTAAAGGATCAAAATTCATTTTTCTTGATTTATTGTTACTAAATCTATCTTAGACATAATATTCCCTTGTCTATATTAACCTTATTCGCTATATTTAACATCAATTGATGTCATTTTAAATGCTAAACTTTCAAAGCTGTAAGTGGTGAAGTCATATAATGAAAAGTTCTGCCATTATTCCCAAATGATTTGACATATATTTGGCACTTCCAAATTGAATCAAATTAATGGATCATTGATTTTTGATTTTAAAAGGACATTAAAGACTTGTCCATTTCTTTGCTTGAGTTTTCGGTTTTTTCCTTTATTTATGTTTCACTTTTCCTAAAATAGATAAAAACCATTGCATTCCATTCCTTTCGCGAGGCCAAAAAAAACTTTGGTGCTTCTCTTGAATGTATTATTTTGCCAAAATGAGCTCTCTGTTTCTATCTCTCTCTTTATCTTTTTCTCTCTTTCTGTTCCACTGTCTGTGTCTATCTGTCTGTTTTTCTCTGGGCTTGGCTTTGTGTGCTGATGCATAAAATATGTGGCATGTTTAGAGCGAAATTATCCACAGACCTGCTTTACTTTCAACACTCACTGCTCACACAGTTGCTTTCGAAATTCCCACCGTTGTCTCTCTTTTTCTGTCTGCCTTTTCAGAGAGGGGAAAAAAACGTTTTTGGTCTTGCTGTATTTTACTGCTTAACTGCATATTTCAACGTTTTTGCATCTTTGCGCGACAATAATTAAAATAGTTGCTGCCTATCGTCGCATTACGCATACGACGCGTATGCTAACCAACCCATACCATACATAGACACACACATGTGTATATAGAGACTCTGCCCAATTCCCCATCCCTCTGAATGTGCGCCTCAATATATGCAGTATGTAATTCATAATGCGACGGCAACTTCCGCTTCTTGTTGCTGCTGTTGTCGTCGGCTGTCGTCTACCTGGCACTTATGAATATTTGTGCCGCGTTTTTTTTTCTCTCTGCTGTTATTGTTGTAGTTGTTGTTTTGCCAGCTAAAAGCGCGCAATTTACATAGTTGTAAGTTGTATGTAAGTGTGTGTCATAAGTTTTCTTTCTGTTGTTGCTGTTGTTGTTCGGGGCGAATGTTTTATGCATGCGTTGACATCATTCACAAATGATGTGAGGAGGAAAAGAAGCAAGAAGATACGATAAAAAGGAAAATAAGGAAAAAAACAGAATGGAAAGGGATGCATAGTAGTAGTAGTAGTAGCAAGCGGTAAGGACTTTTAATGCAGTTTTGTTGTGGATTCTGTCTTGACTCGTCATAAATCAAAAATAATTACTTTTTACCTTAGGAACCCTAGGCAAAAAAAAAGAGAATAAAACTCAAAAAGGTCTACACAGGTTTGGTCGAGACGAATCAGGGCTGGTCTAGCCTAAAGTTGTCCTTTGACCTCGCTCATCGCCCAATTAGCCCTTTGCGGCTTGTGGTTGTGCAAGCTGCCAATTTGCCAGCGAGCTTCTTTGGGGCCGTAGCTGTCATTGCAATCGAATTGTGCAAATCAATCAACTTCAATCAAAGAGCAAACAAAAACAAAAATGAAGGTTATTGGTTTACTATAAATATTACACAATGAATTGAAATAGGAAAATGTAGCTTATGTGTTAGACTTTTTTAAACAAACACTAACAATAGACTTCAAACTCAAGTAAGAAAATTTTGTTAGGTTGTAAAAATTAAAAACAGCTGTGAAGATTATCTATCATTTTATATGAATACAAAACTAATTTCTACGGATAAGATTATGTTGACATTTAAAGTCCTCGAATCGGACCCTAATTTATAATCAGTCTTTAAATTGAACTAACGTGTCATAGACTAACGATTATTTATATCTCGCATCGCAATGCACAATGCCGAACCGCTAAGAATTACACAGATTTTAAGACACACACCTAAATTTATAACAAATCAAATCTACTAACACATAGGACAAATCCGACTTTTTCAATTGCATCTTCAGTTTTATCCATAACATCTTTCTTTTAAAAGTTATATACACTCAAAGTCAAGCAACAATTTACACCAAATGAAAGCAGTTTGGTTTTGTTCCCAACACTTGTTTTTGACAGCGTTATTCTCACCAGTGTTGAACAATTTTGAAAAACCTAGTATGCAGAAATGTGATGTGATATCTATAAATTGGCATCAAAATATTTGGGTTTCAAAAACATTTAAAAATTGACCTAAGTGTTTAAAAAACGGCTCGGCACACCTATGTGCAGTGTTCAGTTTAGAAACATTTAGCTCTTTTTTGTAGCATACTTATTGGGGTTGTGTGTAAATTACATTTTCTCAAAGAGAATGGAATTTTTATTATGTGTGATTTATCCATTAACTTATTTTATATATTTAAAAGTTTATTGAAAATATTTTGTATTTTTTGACAAAAGTTCAATTTTTTGTGTCTTTAACTTAAACTTTTGAATTCTGAGAAAAATGTTTTCTTTTGTATTTTGTGTTTTTCTTTTTATTTTTGTTTGTTGAATTTTTTTAATTTTTTAATTGATTTTATTTGATGGCTTGGTTCGTTTGGGCTGTTTCTTTTAGACTGGTGTGTCATTTTTTTTTTTCTTATTTCTTTTGTTTTTCCAATTTCAAATTCAATTTGTCGCAATGTGCACAAGTGGGCAGAGCAAGCAGCTGAAAAAGATATTCAAGTGAAAGAGCTAACGGCAGGGAGAAAAGAAAGTAAAACGTAAAAAGTATGCAAAGTGGTATGGAGGTGTGAGAGTGAGAAGTGCTTAAAGTATAATGAAAATAAATACAATTATAAAGCGAACGAAATGCAAGCGCAGTGTTGCCTTTTGGTCTTATTCGTATAAATCGGCACGTACGCAATCCCCCCGCGCACACATACCCACAGTACTTACTGTTCCCCTTTACTATACTCTTCTATTTGTTTTTGTAACTTAGTCATACCCCGAAAGTGACTGCCTGAAGCATGGATGGGTCGTTGTTGAAAACTTGAGCAGAGTTTTAAAATAATTTTCTCAGCGAGCTGTCCTGAGTTTCAAGCTGCGTGTGTCCAGTGACTTTTGATGAGCCAAAAGATAAGAGTGGCTTGCACTTGTTTTAGCCTTATCAGCAAATTGCAACCCAAAAATAGGAAGCTTGGCAAAAGGAAGTGAGAAACGAGGTGCAAGCAAGAGAGAGAGAGAGTGAATGAGAAGAGGACCTCGACGAGTTAGCAAATTCAATTTCTTAAGTGGCAACTTGTCCTTTCTCACTTGTTCCCTTTTCTCTTACTTTCTCTCTCTCTCTCTCTTACTCTTGATGTGTGTCCTGTGGACACTGCCCAGGGTAATGCAAATGCAGCCAACGGCAACAGCTTAGAGTTCCGATGAGCTCTCCTTAAATGTGCTTGCCAGTGTCCTATTGTCCTATTGTCCTTGTGTCCTGATGTCCTGTCCTGCTGTTGTCTCAAACTTGCGGCACACTAAGCGGCTCAGTGCCAGTGCCCTTCATCTCTGGTCCGTCTATCCACCTCTCGTGTCTCAGCAAAACGTAACTTGTGCGTAAAGTTTGCCAAAGCATGACACAAAAACACTAACAGTTGAAGTAACAGTACCAGATGCAGGTAAAGGGATGCATTTCTCTTGTTTTCTGAGCCGCATCAGCTGCTACTCATGCCGCTGCCTGCTGCTTGCCGCATTCTGTTGCATTGTTTTGTGGCTTTTTGCAAGAAGTTTTTTAGGAATTTGTTTTCGGCATTTTGGGGTGAAACATGCAACAACAAAAAAAAAAAACAACAAAAGCAAAACTAGCCCAAAAATCTAAAACAAACCTAATATTTTGCAACATTTTCGGGGCTGAGGCTAAGTCAACGTTGGTATAATTAAAAATAATATAACCAAAAATGCATTACCACAATAAGGTTTTGGTCTGGTAGAAATATCTTTGATAATTGGCAAACTTTCGTGCACTAGAGAATCAATCAAATATCTAAAAATTGTATTAATTTTAATACTAAAAATAGTTGAATGAATAGTTAAAGTCAAAATTTGTTGATTATTTCCGTTGTTTGCTTCAATAAAGATGATATTTTTTGGCATTTTTAATTCAGAAGCTAAGAAGTTGTTAAAATGAAACGATTTCCAATGATATAAGGAAATTTCTTTTTTGTGTCCAAGATTTGACCACAATTTAACTTCACGACAAAGCTTCTTTGCACTGTCTTCTACATAGATATTTATTTGTGTTTTTGAATCAATGTTAAAGGCAACCTATTTAAACTCACCAATTAAGGTTTAAATTCATTTAAAAAACACTGCTTGGTAGCTTTTGTTGTGCCTAACTCGTCAATTGAATAGGTTTTTCACAGTTTTTGGCTGTTGATGTAAAATTTCTTACCACAACATTAAATTTTGATATGTTGTGAATGAAATTCAATGCCAAAAATCGATCGAACTTTCCGAATTGCGAATGAAAAACGTTTGAGCGTTTATTCATAAGTGAACTGGCCTAACACTGCTTCAGTTATTGAGAGAGAGAAAAAGATACGGGGAGAGCAAAGATATGCTGCTAACTCGGGCCTAAACTTAAGTCAATGCAGAGAGAAGGAAGAGGTTTGAATGGTAGTGTATGAATGGTTGATTAAGTCATTTGGTGCAAAAATCGGAAATCCGTATGAAAAAAACAATCTTTCTATGTGTCCAGGATGTGAAATGCTTTCACGCTTGCATCTCTTTCATTTTTTTTTTTTTTTTTTTAACGGCCTGTCCAATGCAGCTGCCAGCAGAAGTAGCAGGAGAACTGGACGGAAAATGTGCGTGTATAGCGATAAATACTCTAGGCCCCACTTTCTCTCTGTTTCTTGTTCTCCCCACATACAGTTTCATTTTTATCTCAATTCGCCAAAACCAAAAAAAAAAAAAAAAAACGAAAGCAAAACGAAAAGCGAAAGTTTTGCGCTTTGGCGTTTCATTAAAGTTTTTGGCTCACAAAAATAATATACGACTAGCAGGCGTGTGTGTCTGTGTCTGTGTGTGTGTGTGTGTGTGTGTGTGTGAGTGCGTGTATGTTGGCAAAAAGTTGTAACTGCTATCAGTTACTTTTGCATTGAGAGTCCTAGAAAGAGGCAGATAGACAGAGGGAAAGGAAGGAAGAAAGAATGGTGGCTATAGAGACGACGGCGACATTCACATTATGAAGATAAGCCATAGAAAACAAAAGACCCAACCCCAATTCCAATCCCAGTCCCAATTCCAACCCCAAACACAATCCAATCCAATCCCATAACCGAAGCAAACCTAGTCCAACTTAGTCCCACAGGCCCAGCCACACAGCCGCCTACGCAAAATGTTTTGGCTTACCCTCTTACGACATTTTGCCGCCATGCTCGCTTGGCCGTTTATTGATAATTTCTCGCAAAATAAAAGAACTTTACCTAAGAGAACTTTAATCTTAGTTGGGGTAGTGCTTTGAATATCAAAAGAGTAGCAATATATGTATTTTTTTTTTTTTTTGCTGTTTTTGTTTGTTTGTATTCTATGGTTATAAGGAAAAATGCTTGAAAACAATATGGATTCTATCAATTGAGCGTCTTCTGTAACTTTTAGATATATATAGAGCTTTAATAACTTTTGTATATAAATGAAATTCTATTCTATAATATTTTTGTTTAGGGTATAGAAAAGTCTTTACAGTTAAAGTGTTTTAGTTCTTCTTCTTCTACGCTTGGTTTTTCATATTTTAGTTTTGGTTTTTCTGTGGCCCACATGCATATAAGTATATCTACATACATACATAGCCAAGTGGCTGCCCGGCTCACGGACTTGCCTTTAAACCCTTTTTGTTTTTTTTTTCTGTTTTCTTCTTTTTTGTGTTTTTTTTTTTTTGTTTTGAAAACGAAATGAGTTGCTATAACTTTCACCAGGGGCCAAGTGCGTGTATTTTCTATCTCATTCCTGGTCTCTTTTTTCACTCTCACTCCTTTTCGAAGTACATATGTGTATGTGTATGTGTGTCTGAATGTAGACACAAATCAAAAACTTTTACTGCTTACACAGACTGAAAAGTACTATTAACTATCATTCGCATAGCGACTATTAGATGTTGGTTTATTTGTCTGGCTTTTGTACATCTGTGAATGAAGTCTTACCAGAGGATTTTATTTTTAATGTCTTGACATGGTTAAGTTCCAATTAATGAAAACGTATACGCTCGTTTCTATAGCTTATTGATGTCAAAACCTTTACAATTTTCATCGGATCTTAATAAATCCTATTTATCATTCGACAGGAAATTCGTTAAACTTTTATTTGTAGTTGAAGAAACAAAGAACTTTAGTGTAAAATAGGCATCAGGCCACAGGACCTTAATAAATTACATACAAAAGAAATTAAAAATTTATGGTATGAAGTTTATCTTAGATTTCCCACATCTAAAACTTCTTTTAAGGATATCTTGTGTTATCTAATGTTATCAATAAATATTTGGCTAGGAGCTGTGCATCTGTAGAAAAAAACCGTAAAAGCTGACATGACAACATTTACGGGTCATACCTAATCACAATAAACACAAAAAACAACAAATTACTGCAAAAATTTCTTTGTTAAGTTACTTGCGATACAAGAATATTAGAATTGAAGTTAAAAAACCAAAAACCTCTTAGCCCGCTACACTGCTGGTCAATAGGTTAGACACATTCTAACTTTCAATTATATTTTATTTAAATTTTTTTTTATTAAAAACAATTGAAAATAAGTTAACGTGCAAATAACGTTGACCAATTTTATAATACCCTCTGCAAGGGTATAATTATGGTTTTCAAATGCAGTTCTCAAGCCAACTAGAAAAAGTCTTAGCAGTGTATCTAACACAAAGTCAGCAATAGCAAAATTTCCTTCTATAAATATTGATTTTAATTTATTATTAATTGTTTATTCCTGTAAGTGTGAACAAATTTGTTATGCAAATTGAAAATATTTTATTTTGTCAACAAAATCATCAATTAAATGTGATATGTATTTGGTATTCAGTCGTTGGCAACCATTTGGGTTTTAATCAATACACATTTGTTGAGTTTTCTTACAGCTTGTATAATGAATTAAATTAATAATATTAATTAATTTTTTTTAATTAGCCATCCATCCTTAATTTGAGTGAATGCCAAAGGCTTTTTGTTCTTGTCAATGTCCTGAACTGAAGCTGTTAAAGTTCTTAAAGTGCAAATTTGATATTCTCAAGTCTCTTTGGGTGAAAAGGAGAACAAAATTTTCGTTTACTTTTGCTGTTTTTAAAATTTTATGTTTTTTTTTTGTTTTGTAGGCGGAGGCTGCTTATCAGGCACTGTTTTTTTTTTTTTTTTTTTTGGCTGAGTGCCTGGCTCCTTCTTTGGATGTGTGTGTGTGTGTACTCCTATGTGTGCCTGTTTGTGTGTCACTTTATTGCTTTAAGTAAGCAATTTGAAATTTGAGCTGGCAAAAGAGCCAACATGAACAACAACAAGAACAGCAACAACGACACATTCGACAGTGGCAACTTGTTTGTTGTTGTTGTTGTTGCTTTTGTTTAAATTGCTGTGAGTTAATTTTCTTGCACATTGTTTGACAGACAAGCACCGAGTCAGTGAGAGAGTGAGTGAGTAAGAAAGAATGCCAACGACAGAATAAGAGAAACAGAGAGAGAAAGTACGTCCATCAACATGATTTAAGGGTTAATTTAATATTAAATTGAATTTTCCTTAAAACATTTCGGTTACTTACATACTTACTTCACTTACTTACTTTGTCGTCTGACTGATGGATAAAAACCCCAAAAAGAAAATTTGTTTTCTTATTTTGCTCTTCGTCTTTTAGACTGAAAACATTTTTTTTTTTTAATTACAGTAATTAATGCGTCGAGTAGAGCCTGAGTCTTGTGTTGTTGTTGTTGTTATTTTATTTGGCAATCTGCCACGCCTTGGCATCTTCATCATTTTGATTGTAATCGTCTCCACTTCATCATCATCATCATTATCATCTTGACAATGCCAACATGTCGTATACTCAATTTCGAGGCATCATGTCCTCCTACAAATGGCGACGTGAGCTCACGTATTACAAAACGTACGAACGTACATAGTCAGCGGTGGCAAAGCAGCCTATTTCCTTTCCTTTCCTTTCGTTTCCTTTTTTTTTTTTTTCTCTTTCGCTTCTTTACTTTATTTTCCATTTCATTTTGGTGTTGAAAAGCGGTGCCACGCCTACGCCAACTGTAAAATGAAATGAAATGATTGCATGCAAAATAAAAATATAAAAAAAAAATGAATTGTAAGTAAAAATAAAAGAAAAAATTATAAATATATTCTGGCAATTGACAAGTGAAATATGTATATGGTAAACTATTAAAACTCAATGGCCGTTTATATTTTTTGGTATGTTACAATTTTAATCCTTAAAATCCATTTACCATTGCATATAAATGTTTTAATTATTCATTTGCATTTGATTTTGGGAACATGTCATTGAAGAAATCTTTAACCTTAAAATGAATTTAAACTTGTGCTCTTGAAAAACTTGAATTCAAACTATATAAATCAAATAAAAGTTTCGCTTAACATTATGTTGACATAATAGTAAAAGTTTTGCTCCTCCATTAAATTTCTATCATTATTTGTATTTATTTATGATGTGTTAATCGACCTTTCTTCTGTATCTATGTATGTTTGCACATAGTTTTGTGTATTTTTGCCTCAAGCTTTCAGTGATTTTCATTTGGGTCTTAGGGGCAACTAAATAACCATAAAAAAAAAGAAAAAAGTTATTTATTTTAATTGAGATTTGTAAATTGATTTTGGCTTTTAAGGTTCTCTAAGTTGCTTAAAGTTCCGTTGAGACTCATTGATGAGTTGGCTTTGAATTGCATTTGAAATGAATTTAAAGTGCATAGTCTTAAATATAAACACAAGTAGAACTTCTTTCGTATTTGCCTTCAATGCTGCATCGTTTGGGTGAATGTGACACGTACGTTTGCTAATTCAAATACTACTCACACACTCACTCAGTGACTCATTCACACACTCACTCATTCATTCACTTACTGCCACATGCAGACACGTAAACATATGGGGAAGGCCTTCAGCAAAAAAACAGAAGAAAAAATAGTTGAAGACCAGAAAACAGCCTGAGACCAGAAAAAAGAGAGACAACGAGCAGGAAAAAAAACAGAAAAAACTGGGACACATTGCGCATACGACGCATTGCACACATATATTATGTTATACCCTTATTATTATGAATATAATTTTAAAATGCATTGAAAAGCCTTTTTTTCCCCAAGGATTAAAAAAAAGGTCTTATCTGAGTTTGTTTTCTATTTCTTTTTTTTTTTTTGTGTCGATCTTTAGGAAATTAACATGGGAGTTTATTACCTTATGTTTTCCTGCAGGAGTTTGCTGCATTTCCATTAATTTCTTGCTAGATTGGCTTTTTTTGTTAAAATTGTTTTTAAAAAATTGCTAGAAATGCAACCCACGAAATTTATTGAAAAAAAAAGGTATAATAGCAAATCAAATCGAGTGGGATAGAAATATCTCCAATAGATGGTGGAATAACAAGGACTAGAAGGATTTTCCGCTCTATAAGCAGATTTACAGAAAAAACCAATATTATTCGCCACTTTTTGGCAAAATTTTTAATCGAGGTAAGCAAAAGCAGGCACAAAATGTATTTGCCAAGGGGACATGTACATATATATGTATGTGTATGCCACATAGTTTGTGGCAACAAAAATAACAAAAAATCGAAGAAAGAAACAACTGCCTGAAAAGAGGGAACGATGTAAGGCTGGGACCATGATGTGGAGAATTTTCAACGGGAAATGAACGTACTGCAAAACAATGAACTTTCCGAGCACCTCCTGTGGGATGTGGCCTAGGCCCATTCACTTTGGTCTTTCGTATGGTTGTGGCCCAAAGCTCTGTTATAAAATGGCAATTGAGCGTGTATCAGAGTATGTGTGTGCGCGCGTGTGTGTGTGTGTGTGTGTATTCCGAACCCTTGAAACATTTCAGTGTTTTAATTTTCGTTTTGTTTCGTTTCCTTTAATTTGTTTCTTGGGGTCTAGTTAAAGGAGCTTTAGTCTGCAAATATGTAGGTACCCATAGCTAAAAAAGGCTCTCCCATCCAAAATGAATACAATTGAATTCTCTGTTAAGACGCTTTAATCACTCGAGCTTAAATATTGCTACACACAGCCATATCTATTAAGTTATGACTTTGTTAAGCTATAGTTAAAACTTCCATTGCAGTTCTTTGTTTGTGTTAATTTCTTAAGCTTTTGTTTTAGTTGGTTTGCTAATAAAAGTTTAGCCAAATTGTACGAACAAGTACTTGCATTTACCTAACTTTAACCTTCAAATTGGTTTTTGTTCTTTAACGACTGTTATTGACTAACTCAACAAGTCAATAGGGTTTTGTTTTTTTTTTTTTTTGGCAAATGCACTTTGAAATAGTTTAATAGTTTAATTAGTATAGTTTGATTACTTTTCCGGTATGAATATTTTCTCTGGTATCTCATAAATTTGAATAACTTTCAAATTTGCAATACTCTGGAAATCGAACTTGAAATATTTGATAAGAAATAATTAATGTTAAGTCTTACCTCCTACTTTAAGAGTTTTGGTAAGTTTAGTTTGGTCTCTATTAGCTAAAAGTTACAGCATTGTTTTGGTCTATTGTTTTGACTTAGAATTTGGTAAAATTATCTCGTAGATTTACTTAACTTCCTCTTTAGAATTTCTATTCGTGTTCTTTAGGTTTTTGAGTTTGCTTCGTAGTTTTCAGTTTTCTTGGTTTAGTTTGGGGCCGCAAATATGGACCAAATATATAATAACAATGCCTTGGCCATAGCACGCACACAAACAATGGCAACAACAAATATTATGGCTAAAAACAATCAAAAGTGGCAACCACAAGGCAAAAACAAAGCAGAAACAAAAAAAATAAGAGAGAGCAAAGAAAAGAAAACAAAACACAAAATGAATCGAAATGAAATGTTGTTGGCCAGCAGCAAAAAGCTACAAAAATGAGAGCACACTCACACACAAACACACACACACACACACGCATAAACACAGACGGGCTACTTGACCAGCTAGAACTGAACTGGTCTTGACTGGACCAAGTAATTTGGTCATTTTTGGGCCACACTTCTATACACATACACAAACACAAATACACACACGCAGACACAATAAATAACTCAATTGCAAGCTATTTGCTTGAAAAGTTTTCTTTGCCCTATGGCTGCCTTCTGACTTATAAAAGTTCTCCGCGCCCCCCACTCTCCTACACACACACACACACACACACACACACACACACACACACACAAGCAGCCAGCCCCGTCTGGCTGACTACCTTCATTGCTTATGCTGGCATACTGGCTGGCTTCCCCCTCGGACCCCTCAGACATTGGCATGCAAAATAGTTGAAAAATTTAAATAACCAAAGAATGATGAGAGAATTGGTCGAATGGCTAACCAGGGGGCGGTAGGAGGGGCTGGCAAAAATAATTCATTAAAAGAATATCAAGTGTTAAAATTCACACAATTTACAAAACACAAAAGGAAATTGTGCCAATGGCAATTTGCTTTTTGCTCTCGCCCTCTCTTGTTCTATTTCTTTTTCTTTATGTGTATGTGTATACATAAGTGTGTGTTTGTTTATATTAGTGTGATTTTGTGTATGTGTGTGTGTATCTGTGTAGATTTGCGTACTCGGGCATTTTGGCACTTGTATTTTTACATACATTCAACCTATACAATACTAAGCCTTACAAGTTGATGTAATTTTAATGAATAATAACGATACATTTGTTTCCGTTGCGATACTTATCATTGGGCAATGAAACTCAAAACCAGAGGGCCGGAAAATTGTTCGGAGATGCTTCCTTTTTATATATTACACTCATCGGACCAAAGTTAATGTACCTTTTTGTTTTTTTGTTGCAAAAGTATACAAAAAGTAATAAACATTAAATTTCAGTTAAGATCAAGTTACTTTAATGTGAATTCTTTTACCACTTGTAAATAATTTAAAGAAAAAGTGAGACAGTCCATTCAATGGATTTGTTGGCATAAATTATATTTTAAATTAAGGCATTTCTTAAAAGACATATTATTTTTCAATTAACAATTGATCATTTTGTTTTAAGTTTATGTTTGTGTACTTTAAAAATGTTTTTGGTAAGCTTCTCAATGTTAGAGAAAATGTTGCAAAAAATAAACATATAATCAAAAATGATTAATAAACCGTAGAAATAAAAAATATTTTATTGAGGTTTTATTTTTAAAATGATCTAATAATTATTACTTTTGATTTCTATAATATATACGTTGAAAACTAATTATTATCTATGATTAAAAAAATATAAATCAAGAAATATAAATAAATATAACAAATATAACAATAAAAAACTTTCATTTAACCTTCATTTAAAAAAGAGACGAATATCTTTTAGTCTATGGTTGATCTAATAAATATATATTTGTTTTTTAAATTTGTTGTAAAGCTTTGAAAAAAAAGCTAACTAAAACCTCATTATAAAGCGCAATATTTAATTTTTTTTTAAGACGTTTCATTTTATTTAAGATTTAAAAAAATGTAACTTAATTAGAATTTAACTGAATCGATTTTTCATTGAAAATAGTTTCGATGAAACAACATTTCGATTCGTTACATCCGTTCAATATATTAGGGTTAATTTTTGAAAGTGCTTTTCCACTTGATAATGTTAATGAATACCTTTTGAACAGAATTAAAATGAATAAATGCAAAACTGAGTAGCAGATGGTTTTAAGGGCATGCTCGATGAATAAATGGATGAATGGGCGAAACGGGGTGACGGGCAAGGAGAATGTGTATGAAATGGTTGAAGTTTTCGGGGGACAACGAGGTGATTGTGGGGTAAATCAACGAAATGTTAAATAAGCAAAACGTGACTTTATTCGCAAAAATGATGAGGCCAGCCAACCAGTTGGTAAGCAAAAATCAAGATGCAGGGGGAAATGCAGAGGTGGTAGTATAATGGTGGTGATGGTGGTGGATCGAAAATCCTGCCTAGGTCCTGCCAGCGTCAGGCTTAGCACCTTACCAGTCACTGATGCTGCTGCTTCTGTTTCCTTTTATTATTGTTGTTGTTGCCTTTGGCTTTAAGTGCTACTGGCAGCTGACGACGACGACGACGACGACGACGACGACGACGATGGTGAGATGGAAAAAAGCGATGAGAAAAAAAAAACCAAAATAGTAGTCGAAACCAAACGAAAAAAGTGCTGACAGCATTTTTGGAAATTGGCGTCGAAGGCTGTGCAAGGATTTCACAGGCGACAAGTGCGTCTGACAGCCATGGGGCATTAAAGCTCACAGCAATGTTGCCAAAAGCCAAAAAAGTGAACGGAAAAAATGAAAAGCAAGGCATTAAAACAAGTAACAACAACGAAAACAAAAATCGAAAACACACAGAGAGAGAAAACCAAACGTACACAGAGAAACCAAAGTTTGTCATAAAGTGTCAAAGTGAATTGAAAATTTCCATTAAGCGTTGAAAATCTGCAAAATCCATTGCGACCGCAGAAACCGCGCGACAAAACCGCAGCCAAAACAGCTAACAACAACAACAACATCAACAACAACAACAAAAACAACGGCATCAACAACCAACAAACAAACCAACCTTGATGAGTCCCTCAAAAATTGCCATATCAATATAAAATTCAAATTTAATTGAAAGCTTTAAAACTAAATCGAACAATTCAAAACAAAAATTTGTGATTCCTAATTCCATTCAATTATTTTTTATTTGTTTTGGGCCTTTGGGATGCTTGAATGACTTTTGACTTAGCTCACGTTCAACCAAAGACCAAAATGTACCCAAGACAATTGTCGAATATTGACAATTTAATTTGTCTCCTGTTGCCTCTATTTCTCTTTTTTTAACGCTTAACTCTATCCGTTAAGCTGCACTGAGACATAGTTTGCCCTTATTTAATAAGGAAATATCGATCGCTGTTGTTGGCCACTGAAATGGTTTAGAAAGTTTTAGATAAATTCAATTCAGTGGCCAACATTTTACATAAAAAAGGATCAAAGATTGAGAATGACTAACCAATAGACCTGACCTCGTACACACACGCAGCAATGTCTAATTATATAAGTTTAATATTATTTTAAAGGCGGAGACGAACAAAAAAAAAAAACAAGAAATTGTAAAATATTATTCGACTTATATTCCATTTTGCTTGTTGGGGCAGCTTAAGATGCAGGAGCATAGATCCCTTTCGGCTAGTCCTTTTTTTGGTATGCTCTCGCTTCTATATGTGTGTGTGTGTGTTTCCTCCTTCATGATTGATGCCCAGTTTGCGCGAGATTTCGTTTTAATGCCTTTGACAAATCCGTTTCTAGCACAAGAAACGAAAGAATGGCGGAGCCAATTTAAACCAGGCGAAGCAAGGCGAGGCTAGTCGAGGCAAGTCGAGGCTAAAGCAAAGTCTTAATGACAAAAACATTTGAGCGTCAATTTTTTTTCTTTCCTTTACTTTTTCTTCTGTGTGTGTGGATGTGTGTGTAGTCGACGTGTCCTTGTCAATAGTGAGGCCTTGTCTGGGTGAGCCTTAAACAGCATTGGGGAAAAAAATTACTTAAAGTTTCAGTTAGTTGGCTTTATAGTTAGACGAATCAACTACAAACAATTTTGGGCATACTAAGCTGGGCTGAAATGTCCGCTCTATGAAGGGAAAAAAGAAAAATTGTCAATCGAGGACGAGGAATTATTGTTCGGGCGTTTTCCCTGTATACACTGTACACTGTGAGTGTGCTAATTTTCTTAACGATGCTAATAGTTTAGGTATAGGGTCGAGGACAATGATGGGCATGACATATCATGACACAAGAAGAAGCCAAACAAGAAGAAGAAGAAGAGGAAGATAAACTTTGATAGAAAGAAAGGAAACAAAGAGATAAATAGAGTGTGAGATAGAAAGGAGAATCCCCCATCCTCTTGTCCGGCCCGTAACAAACTAAATGAGATTTTCATGCTGGCAGACAGGATGAAAGGCAAAGGCAAAGGCGAAGCGTGTGCTGAAATTTTAAGCGATGGCAAAAGGTTGGTAAAGCTGAGAAGCCAGAGCCAAGATGAAGATGAATGGGCGTTAGACGTACTGAGGAATTAATAAGAGGATAAAGACCACACCAACAAAAGTGATGATGATGATGAAACTGAGGCTGATTATAGTCAAGCGGAAAGGCTGGTAACTGTCAAATATGCAAATGAACCAATAAAAATGAAGTAAAAAATTAAATTAAATTAAAATTGAACAACAAATGTGTAACGTTTTGTAGCAAAGTTTTTGGATTTCGTTTGGCCATTTCAATGAGAGAAAGAGAGAGAGAGAGAGAGAGAGAGAGAGAGAGAGAGACAGTGTTGGGACGGGGCCCAGTATCAGGGTCATAGTCAGCGGCAGGCTCTGTTGTTGATGTCTAATGCTAATGCGGCCCGCCTCCCCCCCCTCGCATTTCTTCACACTAACTCCTGCTGCTTGCATGGCGTTTGACATAAAAAGCATAATTGATTACACACACACACACACATACATCGAGAAAGAGAGGGAGCGGCACACCGACAGAGGCAAACACACCAACCGCAGGCCGCGCTGACATTTACCACACCGCCCCCTCATTTGTTTGTGCTTCCAACAACCTCAATGCCATTCCCACACATCCTGTTTTAGAAGCAGCTTATGACGTTATTCAATTATGGCCAACTTAATGCACAAATTTGCTTTTATTTTGTAGCAAAAAAAAAAATTGCATTTGCCTAAGGGCCAAATGCCATTAAAAAGCCAAAAGCAGCAAGCACTGAGCAAGTGAGCAGAAAAACATGTTTTAGTGAGCGAACGACGAATATCTGTAAAAAATTTCCATTAAAAAACGGCGGCCCAGACAAAGGTTAAATCTTGTGCTAGTTACTTACAACAAATTATATTAATATTAATGTTATTTAACAAAGCATTTTCATGGCAACTATTTTCACGAGGACTTAAAAATTTTTGAAGTATACATATATTCAAATTGGGAGTTTCATAACTTTAAATGGAATTAAAGTTGTCGGTCTAGATGCCTTCAGATAAGCATAAGATTACTCTATAAATATAGTAAAACCTTTTTTAAATGAGTTTTTTTTTTCCAATTTTTTTGAATAAAACTAATTTTGAATACGTTTTGCTTAATAATATAGTCGTAATTATTAGCTGATTACGAATTTTATAACTTATAGTCTAAGTCATTTAATTTTTTTGATAGCTTCTTTTATGTTTAGTCGCTCTAACTTAATTAGAAACGCATTTTGAAATCTCTTTAACTTATACATTTCTTATAGGTGTATACTATTTAAAGTTAATTAAGTTAATCAAGTTATTTAAATACACGAGTATTGCATGCGAGTCTACTCACTCACTTTGCAATTCCATTTTGATTGACTTATTTATGAGAGAGTCTGTTCCTCAAAGGTATTCACTGGCTTTATTAAGAATGCATTTACTTTGACAACAAACTTCACTATGTCAATAATCCATGCATAGTTTAAATCACCATAGTCAAAAGCCAAGCTCCTTCCTTGCTCTTTCCGTCCACAATTCATGGATGAACGAGGCGAGGGAATATTCGACCGGAAGTTGCGCGCCGACAGGAAGTGACCCGCAACACACACACACACACATACACAGCTTTACAGAGGGAGAGCTTTTTGGAGTGTGTGTGTGCTTAGTAAAATGTTTTAATTATAATGAAAATTTGCTTAGCAAATTTTTTGTTACACGGTAGTTTGGTTTTTTGGGGAAATGAAAGGGTCTGAAATATTTGCCGATGCCGGGGCGGATGGGGTACAAAAATGGTCAAATTACTTTCAACTAAAAAAGTTTTAATACCAATTTTTGCATAAAGTGTGTGTATATCTATTATAATTATTGCATAATTATGGCGGAGAGGAGAAATGATGGAAATCGATTAACATCTCAAATGTTTTTTCAGTTCCAAGTGTTTGGAATCCGGAAGGTATCGGTCAAGTTGACTCCTAGACAAAATGGCAATGAAAACGATGTGCTAATTGCCGTTGATTTCAAACAATCCAAATGGGGTCTTTGAATCACGAGTTCAATAAATCAGCTGATAGTGTTTGGCGACTGGCACGGCAGGTTAAGGCCGTACTTGAAGCTAAAACAATGGCAAACGTAGAGAATGGGAATGACAATAAAGATTGCAGGCAATTGACATACCTTTCCATTGGAACAAATGTGTATTCTGTCTATTGTCTTTTATTGGTAGAAGAGTTTCAGCAGACTGTGAACGTAATTTGGTATAGCTTAAATTTTTAAAAGCTTGATCTCTGTTTGGGTCATCATTTTTTATTTTTGGACTTACATTTTGCACTTTTAAATGGGAATCTTTTGCTTCTAGGTTTCATTTACTCTTTGGTGCAATGTGAGAAGCCCTTTCAGCAGCTGCTCCCTGCTTAAGTGTGTTAGTTATCTAGTTGTGTAGGTGTGGGGGCGTAACACATGAATATATACCTACACACTGACATCCGCCCAAGCACACACACACACACACACATGGGATAAGTTGACAATGCGAGTGGCAATTATTTAACTTGATTTATTTGCTTCAGTCAACAAAAGCAAAGAAGAAATGTGGGCGTGCATATAACTAGAATGTCAAGTAGAATGAGTTGAACTGGTGGAAAGGGGCGAAGACGTGGTGTGGACTGGTTGAAGGCGATAGGAGTGGTATAATGAAGCGGCTGGTAAATTTAATTAGAGCATCCTCTTCACCTGGCCATCAGGGAAAACAACTTAAATGACAAAGCAAACGATTCAACGACAAGCAGCAGATCCTCGAGATGTGCAGTCAAATAAAAACAACAACAACAAGAACAAGGAAAACAGAGATGGCAACAACATGGACAGCCATTTGGTCAAGTGTCTCATTTTGTTGATGATGCAAACAAAATGCAGGCAGAAGACACAAACTCTTCAGCTACAACTCGTCCAGCCCCGGCTGGACCGGGTCTTTGCCGTCTGTCAATAAAAAGCGAAACAACAACAACAACAACACACACACACAAAATGTGAAAAAACTTAGCTGCAAAAAGTGCAGGCAAACTTAAGAGTAAAAGAGATAGCGAGAGCAACTAAGGAGAAAATAGGGGGGCAAAAGGAGTAGGCAGTCGGTGGGTGGGCGATGGGGTTTACGTGGTCTAGCAGCAATAACAAGTTCCACGCGAACAAGCTCTGTCCAAGCGGAAACGAGTAAAACTGCCTCATCATAACAAGCCATGAAAAACGAAAATTGCAATGCAAAAAAACCAAAAAAAAAAATAAAAAAAAAACGCTACAGAAAAAAAAAAAAAAATAGATATGCCCCCAACAAAAAGGAAAATATTTTGTGAACACCAAAATGGGCTAAGAAGCCGAGTGGAGAGGGCGGTTGTGGACGATAAAAAAAAATAATACAAGCTGGGGGTAGGTACAATGTGTATAAGTGGGGCATGACCCTGGCATTAAGCCCATTAAATATCAGCTGCCATGGGAGCTACAATAACTGTGGCCAAACCTACCACAAATTGATGGTTAAATTCAATTTCATGGATATTGAGCTTTGGTTAACGGTATAGGAATAAATCCTATTGCAGGTCATTTAGAATATTAATTACAAGCAGGTATTGAGAATAGTTAATCGAAAATAATACCTGATCTGTTCCTGTTGCTGCAAACTGATTTTCTTTTTTGTGAGTAGGGAATAGAGTATTTAACAAAAGTAACATTTTTGTTGAGAATTTTGAGTTATTGCTAATCCCACAATTAAATATTATATCGTACAATTTGTACTTTGCTTGTAATAAGCCGCTTTTATGCTTTCACATTTTTTTGTTGTTTTTGGTTGGGGGGTGCGTAAGTCTAATTTTCTTGGGCATAATCAATTCTCGAGCCGGTAATTTATCAAACTAAAACTGGTCTAAACAGCTTATGGAATACATACAAAACCATGTCACACAGTGCGTATGGGCAATAAATTTTGAAAAGAGAAAAGAACCAGCAAAGCCCAAATAAGTAGGCAATAGAAACAAAAAAAATATACCACACACACACACACACACACACAGAGACAAATATACATGCAGACATATAAAAGACAACGCAAAAAAGAAAATGAACAGGGCAAATACACAAATCACAGTCAGCAGCTGTGACAGAAATCAACTGCCAAGGCGAAGGCAAAAAGCAAAAATAAAAGAGAAAAAGAAAAGATGAGAAAAACTAGAAGAAAAAAAGAAAACACAAAGGGGAGAAGAAACGGTGTCACGGGGATGACTGTCACCTGTGTGCATGTGTGTGTCTGTGAGTTAATGTAGGAATTGCAGGCCACAGAAATGCAGATGAAAAAAACCTCACTTATGTATATACTGCGTGTGTAGATACACAAGGACATGTATGTGTGTGTGTGTGTTTGTGTGTGGGGTTAAGCAGAAATAAGTAGACAATGAGCCAAAATCTAAGGTTAAACCAGACAAAGAGAGGAATATAGCGAGGTAGAAAAAACGAGCCAACATGCCAGCGAGAGGCCAAACGTAAATAACTTAGTGCAGTAATCCAAACCATAAATTCAATTTATAGTTTTCAGTAATAGTTTCAATGATATAATGTTTCGAACTGAACTAGGTTTACGATAGTTTTTAAGAGAACTAAATAACTTTTAAGGAATTTAATGTCCCAATGACAAGTCTGTTAAATTCGTACATAAAAGATATTAAATAATTATTACTAATAATAATAATAATGCACTTTTGTTATTCATTATGTTCACAAAGTTTGTTACCCCGTTAGTGTGCTTCTCTTAGTTGTATTTTTCATTTAATTTTCTCATTGAATTGATTCATCGACCATTGCAATGCTTAAGTCTTTAGCAAAGTCAACGACTTTTTTGGTAGTTAAAATGGTTATATCGACAACTTGTTAACCTTTTGCGATCGTAATGTTGCTTTTAAACAATTTGAAGTGACACACTTTAAATTTATTGATTTTTAAAATTTATGTTGTTGCTTTTTTTGTTAGAAAAGTACCTTATAATTTGCTTTTATGACCTCATATACTAATATTGTGGTCAATTTTCTATAAAAATCATGAGAATAATGATTTTTTCAAAAAATTTTCAAGCACACATTTGCTACTCTTTTTAATGCTGAATTCCGATTGTCTGAAAACTTTTTCAATTCGGTTAGAAATCAGCTACAATCTACAAAGATATTTCTATAAAGTTCTTGACAACCCTTTATCGACTTGACTGTTGTTGCTGATCCAAAAAATTATACACCTGACAGAGTCGGAAAAGATTTTTTCTACCCGTTGAAAACATTTCGACGTATTTCATATATTATTTCACTATATGGGTGATCCAAAAGTTATCTTTCAACGGTCAAAATAAAGAAAACTGTACAATCAAAATTTTCAGGACATCTCTTAATACTGTACAGATTTATTGATTTTGACCATACCTTCATTATCCTCTAATAAATAGCTCATGTAAAGAAATGCTGCCACATAGAGTATTACACAGTCAATTAGATTTTTATGATTATTTAATATACAGATATGATAAATATGAAAACGGGAGTTAACTTAATTTGATAATACATAATTCATAAATATATTGGACAGCAATTGATCAGGTGCAGCTTTTGCTACTACTCTAAAGTCTGCAAATAGTCTGCCAGTCTGCCTTCTACCAGCTAACTATATATATGTACATATAAATGAATAGGACCAATAATGCTGTTCAATTTGAAATGTTGATGCCCGATGATTATGTTGATGACGCTGCAGCAGCAGAAGTAGCAGTAGAAGTAGCAGCAGCATTTCAGACTCAACTCTGTCAGCTTTTGGAGGCACTTGAGTCTCAGTATCTATCTATCTATGTGTTGTCGTCGCTTTGCCTCACCGTCGGTGCCGTTGCGACTGACTAGAAATGCAAAGCACATTGTTAACCCCACTTCATTGAGAATGCTAATCGCACTCATTACACGAAATATGCATGTAATAATAGCAAAATCAGCAACAACGACGCTCAGCAGCAGCAACAGTAGCAGACGAAGCAGCCGTGCCGCTAAGCATGCCAATGAGAAAATTTGCGTGAGAGAGAGAGAAAGATAAAGGCAATGTTAAATGGGGAGAGCAAAATGAAATTTAGTTTCAAGCATGCCGTTGGCCAATATGTTTGCAATTTCTAGTTGGTAAAGTCATAATATAGTAATCATAGCCTACATTTTGGCGGCATACATCTTAGGCTTTTGTTTTTTTTTTTGTGCGTTTTTCTCTTCCTTTTGAGGTCAGAGGTCGCTGGTGCCGCTTGTAATGGGCGCCTCATTATGAGCGACAAAAGGCCACTGTCATGATGATGGTGCTGATGACTGAAGCAAATAGAAAGGGACACTGGGGGCAGGGAACAAGGGTGAAGATAGGTTGGTAGGTTGGTTGGTTGGTTGGATGACTGACTAGCTGGTTGGTAGAGCGTTTGTTTGTCGGATTTGGGGGCCTAGGCCAACGGAAGTTGTCAGCAGGTCGCAGCTCGTGTCGTTGTCGCTGGCGAAAAATCGAATTTTTCTTTCGCCCTTCTCACATCTGGCAATGCATTTAATATGAAAAGACAACAGGCGAGGACAGAAGCCTTGCTCTGGCATCTGGCAAGGACAACGCCCAACGTCTTAAACGCTGTCAACGTTGTCTTTTTCAAGCTTCAAGTGGCAGGAGAAGCAAACGAAAAGCAGCAGCAACAACAACAACAGCAGCAACAGCAACAAAAAGAAAGAAAATGCCCCTGGCACATTTTTGCTCCTTCGTCTTCGTCTCTGTCTCCGTCATTGTCTATACATTTCGTTTTGCTTCTTCATCTTCGTCGCCGTCTCTATCTCTTGGCGTTTTTGGCCATCGCTGGAAAAGTGTGCGGCTGTTTAAATTGACACTTGGCATCTTTTGTTGCATCAAAAACGTGTCGTTCTTAAGGAGAGGAGCTGCTGCGCCGCCGCTACTGTTGTTGTTGTTGTTGCTCGTTCTTAGCTTGTCATGGCACCTGCAGGCGTGCCTTTTAAATATTTGACAGTGCTTGGATAAGGTCAAAGAGAGGGAGAGAGGCAGAAGTGTATGTGTGTGTGTGTGTGTGTGTGTGGTGGTGGGGGATGCTTTGGTATTGTTGTAGTTAGTCGGGTATAAAGACACTCATGACATTTTCCCAAATTACTTCCGAAAACCTTTTTGAGTTCTCCCCAATGCCCCCACTCATCCTTGTTATCCTTAGTCTTGTCCTTACCTCACTTATGTATTCATTCATTCCTATTATAGTATGTTTGCCTGTTTGCCTGAACGCTGAAAATTCTACTTAATTGAATTGAGAAATTATGTTGCATACCTTTTTGGGGGGAGTAATGCCGGGTACAAAATAAACATAACATTTCCTAAACTCAACTTAAGCTGCAATATTAGTCCCTTAGTATAAGAGAACAACCATTTTGGTTCATGTGTTTTTTCACCCAGACTTCTCGAAGTTGATTTTTGTCAAAGCTTCAAGCTGCCGGGACTAAATTACCAAAATAATGGATTAAAGATGAATTGTTTGTTGTTTATAAGATTTTGATACCTTAACTAGCAAATGTTTTCGCTAAAGACACTTATGTGTAATCCCAATAGGGATATAATAACAATCATAATATCACCACTAAAACGCAAAACTTAATTGTAGTATTAGCCTCTGCCAAAAGCCTTGGAAATTTCATATTAATCGATTACACAGATCATCGAAAAGTGTTTGAACCTTAATAAGTGTCCTATCGTAATTGGGGGGTGTTGCTCATGACCATGTGCCTAGTTTTTGTCCATCACGTCAGGTGTGTTTGAGACTTTTTAGGTTCCAAAACTTTGTAAACTTTGCCCCAAAAAAGTATGCTATGGGGTGTTTTAATTTAAAATAAGTATTGGATTCTCTTGGATCTAACAAATTGTTTATTGGAAAGGTTTGCAAAAGCCATTTTTTTTTTTAAGAGGACTTTCTGAGACCTTTCTAAAATTCTACGACTCTCTATAGCTTATTTTTCTGCGACCTTTCTAAAATTCTTCGACTCTCTATAGCATACTTTTGGTTGCAAATCCCTTGACTTCACAAATTTTCGACGCGATGGCCTAAGACCTGAGTTTATATTGAGAAACAGCGTACAGCTCTCAAATTAAAGTCACAAAAAACCATGTAACCCTGTACTATTAAGCGGTTTATGTGGTACACATTCCATTCAAGGCATATCAAGGCATTTCCCCTACAACAAATCTCGAATAAAGTAATTTTATATATACTGCATTAACTGTTGTGTGACTTATAGTTAAAACTTTATCTTCAATTACTTCAACAAATTGATGGGGGAGATCAAGATAATCAAATCCGTTGGGGAGAAGTTCAACTTTTATTTTGCTTCAATTTTTGTTGTGTCTTGTAACTCTGTTTATTAAAAGAAAAATGCAGTTTGATAATGAAATTGAGGACCCAAGTCCAAAATTAAGCTGAAAATTACTTTGCAAAGTAAAAGTTTTGGTTTTGTTGTGATGTAAAGCCAAAAAATATTCCATTGCCTTACCATACAATATTCGTTTGAGTTGAGTCTTTTTGTTTTGGCCAAGTTATTAATTAAATTAACAGGGCCAAAGAAGAGAACAAAGGCTGGCAAAAAACTTTGAGCACCTTATTCGATCCTGGGGTTCCTGGGCGAAATCTCAAAGGCCAAAGTAAATGAATTATGATGAAATAAGCAATTAAAATTCACAAAATGTTTTGTTTTATTATGATTATTATTTTATTTCTTGTGCAAATTCAATTTGGGGTCAAAATGAAAAATTTTTTATAATTAAAATGAATTTGCATAAACAACAAAAACAACAAGAAGTATAAGTAAAAGAGAAAAAACAAAAACACCAACCAACTTTGCCTTTGCCTTTGCCTTGTTTTTGTTATGTGTGCGTGTGAGTGTGTGTGTGTGTGTGTGTGTGTGCTGGATAAGAAATGGGATAAATGAGATAGATGTAGAAGCGGGAGGACATTTGAATATTTTTTTGTTTTGTTTTGAGCAACTAATTAAATGTTTCACTTTCATTTCATGATTGCAGCTCTCGACTGGGCCTATTTTGTAGACGGAGCGAACAAAGGACCTAAACGGAGGTGGGGGCACAACAAAGAGAGAAGGCGAAGAGCGAAGACAGCGGACAGAATTGGGAATTGAAAAAAAAAAGAAAGAAAGAATGTACCAGGATACGCAAAAGCGGTTTCCGGAGCAGCGACAGCAGCAACAGAGGCCACAAAATATAAAAACATTTAAAGAATTTTAATCGAAAACTGCCAAGAAACAAATATATATACACATACACACACATATATATATATATATATATATATATATATATATACACATATATATATTTACAGTTAATACAAATATATATATATATATATCTTGTAACGATATACATAACAATGATACATAACTTTAAAATGTTATAGATACACTTATAGTGTATATATATATCTAGAGATCTAGATATATATATATATATATACATATACATATATATAACTAAATAGAAAGCAAAAGAAACGGAAGAAAGTGCAAGAGAAACAAACAAATAGATGTGGATGTTAGACAACCAAAGAAAACAAATATTTCTAATAATCATGTAAATAAATGCTGCCAAATCCAGGATAACAACAAAGAGAGATGCATATAACGCACAACAATAACAACAACTACAGCAACTCCAATAACAACAATAACAACAAGAAAAACAAAGAAAAAAGGAAACGAAATTACTTAGTAACTGCTGCGCTTGCGCCCATTAAAGTCGAATCAACTAACTTAACTTAAGCCCTGCCCCCGCCTACCATCATAAACGTCACCTCTGCTTTTCCTGCACACACACACACACACACACACAGACACACACGCACAAACCATCACGATCAGCAGTAGCACTACCGGAAGAAGCATCTCAGAAGCACCACAGGCACCAGCAGCAATATCAACAACAACAACAATACCAACAACAACAACAGCAACCACCACAACCAACCTCTCGGCCAACAAACAAAACAACAACAAAAGCGTGCAGAGGGAAATGAGATGAAGTGGTTTCAAGTGACCATAGATATGATTCTTGTGCTTTCATTTATATCAAGTAAGTGGTATCTCATGCTTATATATTTATTAGCCTCTAGCCTCGACCCACTGGCCCCTAGTCCAAAGAAGAGTATCTATCGAGTGGCATTCAAACAAAGCCCAGACCCCAACCCACACAAGCACACACACACACACATACACACACGCACACGAGACGCAACGCAACGCAACAGAACAAAACACAACAAAAGCAATCGCATGACATTCGCCCGATGACATCCACTCAACACTTAAAACATTCTCATCGCTCTCTCTATCTCTTGTTGCTAATATCAGGAGCGGATTGCCTCTAACAAAGTCAAAATTTAAGCTTTCATTACACATACATATGTTGGATCTATGCTTAAGGGCGTAGCCAGGTATGGGCAGGGGGGGTTAACTGCCGTCCCTATGGCATTAAATTTTTGTCTTTTTTTAAAAAATACTTTGTTTTTTAATCAAATCAAATAAAAATTCATTTAAAACATGAAGTCAAAAAATTGCTGCCCCTAATTTAAAACATATCCAAGCCTTTGTTTCTCTAGACTAAACCAAAATGTGCATAAATTATGAAAAGAAAAGTACGAGCAGCTATTAATTTTGCTTCCAACAGTTTTATTTGAAATCAAAATCGGGAACTATATTTATTATTCGCTATACCTCTATACCTATGTACATATGTCTTTAACATAGTTCAATGTAATTGTATTTTATTAAACTGTTCTATCGTTGCAAATCCTGATTAGGCATAAGTTTTTACAAATATTTTGTTTAGCATTTTGAATAAAACAACTTCATCTTTGTTTTAGTTCATTTAATAATAAACATTTATTAGGTATCTTTAATGGGAAATTTTTGCTCTTGTGCTTTAGATGAAGCTCCAATGAAAACTGATAAGATAATTATGTATACCTATATATACTTTTCCATATACTCTTATACGTAGATAGAATCAATAATGTCTAAAGTTTTATTTAAAACTTTAATCCTTTTTTCAACTCGCAAGATTTTATTACTTTTGGTTTTTCACAATATTTTTTTTATCTCCTTCAGAGAATAGTATTTTGCATCTTTAGAATGGTGACACAAAAAAAAATCCTACTTAAAAAACCGAAAATCGTCATTTTGTTCTGGAATATATATAATTCCTATTAGTATGTATTAGTCTGATAGGACTCATTGGCCCTTTAACATATTATCGTATCAAATATTGCGATTAATATGACAAAATTTTAAAGAGTTTTTTTAATTTATTATCAAAGCTCTGAGTTTGGTGATGCCTAAAATAAAGAAGTTTGAAAATTGAAGAAATTAGGTTTAGAGAGTAACAAAAATTAAATTTGTCATTCGCTAGAATTCAGAGTAAGAATTTCTAACTATTAATATTGAAAAAGTCACTGAGCTTAATAACAAGTTTAATGATTATCCAATAAACTAATAACTATATGACTGGTTTTTGCTTTTGCTGGTCATTTCTTTAGTGTTGTTTTGGAACGTTCCTGTTTCTGTGTTTGGCAAACATCCTCCATCTTGTCCATTGAAACCCACGAGTGCTTTGACTCTGTTAGAGGTGGAGATGTGGCGATTGTTATGGCGTTAGGAGACATAGACGGAGACACTAGCAATGGCATAGTGGGTGGGCCAAGTGGATGACATATGTATATACATACATACATATTATTGCCGCTGTCAGGCTTTATTGCGGCAGCTTAATTTGGATTTTAGCAATTCAGTCGTGTGAAGAATTAAAAGAAACAATGAACAAAATTGGCTAAACCATGTGCTCTTGCTCAATCAGTTTTGCCCAGTAATGATTTATATGACATTTTGTCTAACATGAGAAATTTGATATAAAAATATATTTTTAAATTCATGATAGAAATAAACTGAGGGTTTTCCTTTTTTTTTTTGCTGGTATTTTGACTTTTCTCAAGTTACTTGTAAGTTTGTTTGCTCTTTGGTATGTCTATTCTTTAGATTATTTACAACTTGCATTGACTGACCGTTTACGCTTACATTAAGCAGTCATTCTACAGGGTATTTGTTCCGGTTCTTTTGCCTCTTTTATGTTGGTTTTAATGTTTACCAGACATTCTGTCTGAAAGTGTAGAGTTGTAACAGATGCCACACACACACACACGAACACAAAGAAAGAGAGAGAGAGAGAGAGAAAGAGAGCCTAAGAAGAATTGTCCACTTGGTCTTTGCTTCGATTCGGTTTCACTTTTAATGGCACCCAAAAAAAAAAAAAAGAACCAACCTAAAAATGAAAGAAAAAACGAAAATAAAGGCTACTGCAAAACTAGCACAAGGCAGCCACGCCCACATGGCGAAAGATACAAAAATGCGACATCTGTACACACAGATACATATTATGCTGACACACACACACAACCATACACCATACATTTGGGTGCGTGTTCTCGAATTGATATTTGGGGTATTCGTTCAATGCGTTGAAGCTTTTCCTGCTTGGCCTGCAATTAGAGGCCATTTCCCAGGCATATATAAACAGCAAGAGCAACTACAAAAGACATAATACTCGTACATGAGTAAACAAAAAAAAAAAAACGAAATGAAGAAAATAAAGAAGATGAACATACAAAAAACATACATACATACATACGAACACATAAACAGACTTTCATACATATAGATTTATTCAAAAGTAAACATAAATCTTGAATCGTAAAATGTGTCTGCGCTTTTCCTTTGGTTTGCTTTTCTTTGGACGTTTTCCCACTTAAACAAGCATCGAGTTTCTTTCGATTTAAAAACCCATAAATTCTTTTCTTTTCCTTTCGTTGTTTCTTGTTGGTTCTGTTGTTTTTTTTTTTTTTTTTTTGGTTCATATTGGTCTTTACATGAAACAGGCAGTAAGCAGTGCTATGCATCGGCCTTAAGGGTCGAAAGGGAATCAGAAATTCGCCAAAAATCCAGAGCGCCCAAAAGACGAGGCAACACAATTTTTCATGTCATCATTTTTTGGTCGAACGGAATGAGAGAGAGAGAGCCAAACATAAATATAAATGGCAGTAAAGCACGCCATACTCACACACACAGTGTGAGAGAGAGAGAGAGAGAGAGAGAGAAAGAGAGAGAGAAAGAGAAAGACACATACATGCACTTGCATCAATAGGTCTGCCTCAAATGGCTGCTAATGCAGCAAGCAGCAGCAGCAACTGCCACGCTCCAGTTTCCGCTTTGTGGCCATTAAACGAGCCACACACACACACACACACACACACACACAAAGAGTGGCATAAACATACACTAACACCCATAACCCTGACCAAGTGAGCACTTGCCACTTCTTCACCCACCCACTCTATACCCCCCTCCTGGCTCTTAAAACTTACCCCTCAACAAGTTTGTCTCAAAAACGAACATGAAATTTTAGTATCTCAAATATTCTTCATTCACTTGATAGATGACTGGAAAATTTCTCATTTTCGACAATTGTAACCATTGAGCAAACTATATAAATGATTTGCTTTTAAGAATAATGATAAACAAATTTCAAATATCTATCATTTTATGTAGCGAAAACTATGCTTATAAATATATATATTTGCTCAGCAATTTACTATATTAAAATCACTTAAAACAACTTGAGCACTTTATGCATTAAACTAAACTAAATCTACAACATTTTCTTATTTATTAGAATAATTGTAAAAGCTGACGAAATCAATTAAAAGCAATTTGCTTTTTATTTCTTGTTTTATTTATAAATATCTATAAGATATTTTCGATCGTTAATGGTACTAAATCATTGGATCTAGGCAAAAGATATGAATTACCTTGTAAATTGATTGACGACATTCCAATAACATTTAGCCTCAGGTCCTGAATTGAAAATGTTCTGGCCGACAATAGAATCACTTATCCCAAGCGTCAAATTTAAATGAATCAGCGCCTTGAGATGAGGTTTATATTATGTAAATTTCAAGATAAATTATAAAGTCTAACTTGGATTAAGTCTTAACCAGTTGATTTTATATAGATTTCAACATTTGTGTATCTCTTGTGTACATATATATATGGGAAGAGTGGTTAGAGTATATACATTATCAGCATTAGCTTATATAAGAAATTCTGTTTTGCTGCTTTGCAATTTTTCACTCTTAACTGCTTTATCTTCTGTGATACTAATGTGCCGGGCCCTCTCTAGCCACTTCCTTCATGGCTGTCTATCTATCCAGTCTATGTTGGGCTCCTCTCCTGGTCCTGGTCCTGGTCCTCTAATGCAATTGCCACGCCCCTGCGGCTGCACTTACGTGGCACTAATATAGAAAAGTGAAGTGCTACGACAACGATGACGACGCCACTTGCTCAAAAACGGGGCGTGTCCGTGGCAGCATTCCCTGCCGTCTTACCACCATGCCACCCACCTGCCCTCTGCCTTCGTCCTACACCCACTTTTATCCACAGTCAGTGCGACAAATTCACTGCAGTCGTTGTCGTTGCCGTTGTCGTTGCTGTTGTCTCCATGGCCATGGGTGTCCTTCGTCCTTCGTTCTCGTCGATGTCGCCTCAAGTAGAGCAAGCAACAGAATTTGGGTCGCCATCCACCGTCGTCGGGTGGCTGCAATTTTTTGGCATGATTCATGACCGCACCATGGCAATGTCGTCTACGCGCAACTTAACACACAAGAGAAGAGACACAGAGCACGAAAGATTGTCAAGGAGATAGAGAAGGGGACGTAGATAAAAATAAACCATTGGGATAAAGATAGAATGAGACAGATACATGAAATTTTCAGCATGTGGGATGGCTGACTGGCTGGCAAATGCCACCAAATCATGCACAATGGGCTACAATCGAACCACCAAGCCACGAAAGCTTTTCGACTAACTCAAATATCCATAACTTTATTTCTTATGGCTGTATTCAACACATGGCCACACGACTCTTAGAATACTTACAAAACGAATGTGCCTAAAGAACTTGATCTCACTTAATTTGATTTGATTCTAGTGTGTCCTTGAATCGATGCAATTAGGTTTTAATCGAAACAGATAAACTAAATTCCATACACTCTGTAAGCTGTAAACTGCACTGTTCCTGTATATCCAGTGCAATTTATTGAAATTGCTTTAAGCGAATTCGCTTTTATTTCTTTCCCCCCTCCCAACACCCTGCTTCTCACTCTGCCATCGATTCCCTTTCTCGTTTATTTTATTTTATTCGATGCTTTTTATTTTTCCAGATTTTGCATCGTAAATTCCCCACGTGCATCCATTGTCCGCAGAGTGCGAGTGAGAGAGATAAAATAGTAGAGTAGTTGCAGCTTGGGCTCTGTGCGTTTCCTCTGGCTGCCATTGTTATTGAAAATTGATGAACATACTCGCACATCCACACACACTCACATACACACCCATTAGAGGGGTGGGGCGGGTGATACAGTTGGTCGAATGAAAGTGCAAGGAAAATTATTGCAGACAACCCCCATCTTTGTGTGTTGTAAATCAGACGAAAGTGAAATTTGCCAACAAAAAAACTAAATAATAAAAAGAGGAGAACCAAACAAAGAAAGCCAAAAACTGTAGACCTATTTTTGAAATTCGATTGCAATAAGCGATTTTAAAGTTTGGCTATAAGAAATTTTGAAACATTTTAAAATACATTAAAATAGATAAGTAGAGTAGTGTACAATATAAAGGCTCGCAACTTATTACAGGATAAAGAAGATTCAAATTGGAGTAAAAACCAAAAGGTTTTGCGTTTCTTATCGGTCAACAAGGTATGGCTAAATAACTCAAAGAGCCTTCCATGACCAACATAATTTCTGTTAGGTTCTTTGAGTTTAAATGTACAAGTATGAAAGAATTTAGA
Organism: Drosophila willistoni; assembly: GCF_018902025.1. NCBI lineage: Eukaryota > Metazoa > Arthropoda > Insecta > Diptera > Drosophilidae > Drosophila > Drosophila willistoni. The sequence continues at coordinate 9,369,980 of NW_025814053.1, read as the reverse complement.
TGGAAACCTGTTTAAGAAAACATAAACATAAGCCTGAACATTTTACCTGACCAATCGTATTGTCCATCCAATTAGCAATTGCAATGTTCAGACATCATGAATAATTGGCCATTAAATTTTTGATCAACAACAATAGAAAGAAGCTCTATCGATTACTCACCATTTGTTGACGTTAGTCGACTATTGAAAGCTGGTCACAGTTTCCACGATAAATCTTTAGAATTTCTCTAGAATTTGTTTTTGTCACTTGTATACTAAGTGAAACTATTTATTGTTCGCTTCACGCTAGTGTATAATAATGACTAAAATGTGTATATGTATTTGTGTACAGATATATAAATCATTTCACTATAGAGAACAATTTGTATGATATATATTTTAAACAATTTTTGAAATATTTTTTATGTTTGACAACTAGTCAAAATTTTTTATGCAACTGTCCAAATTTGTTAGTAAGCGCTAATTCTGTTAGTCTTACTCGCTAGTCTTACTAAATTTGTATGATTTATTGGAAAATTTCATGCTTACATACATATTTAGATAAAGTGGATATTTGCTGTGCCACCATCAATGGGTAAGAAACGAAGGAGTATAGATTGTAGACCGCGTGATGGACCTTGTGCAAAAAGTCATTGAAAACTTTTCCAGCTCTTAAGTACACTTGCCCTTGCCCCCTTGCCCCTAACCCTTATATGTGTGTGTGTGCGTGTGTGTGTGTGTGTGCGTGGGCAAGTGCGTGGGGGTTTTAATAAACTTTTGAAATGCATGATTGATGATGTTGATGTGGCCTGACCCCTTCCTCTCTCTCTCTCTCTCTCTTATCATTACACCCCCTTTTCTTTTCACTCTCTAACCATCTAGCTGTCTCTCGCATATATACATATATTTTTTGTGTTTTTGATGAAAGTTTCATTTTCGATTTTGTAAACGAGTCGCATCGTTTGCCATCGCCTCGCTAGTTGTTGTTTGAAAATGCGCCAAATGTAATTACACACAAATGAAAATGCATTGAAGAGAAATTTGTGATTCACACACACACATACATGTATATGCAGCAATGGAATGAAAGGCTTTTGATTGATGCTGAATGATTGGGAAATGGGCATGTGATTTTGTTTTGTTTGATTGAATGGAAATGGAAATGCAAACAATAACCTTCAATTTATTTTGCGAAAATTCCAAAATATATCAGCGAATGAAATGCAAAGCAATTTGAAGCACTGAATTCTGGTTACCCTTACAATTGCTACTAATATCTGTCAATTGAATCGCAAATATTCTGAAACTAACTGTAATTATATATAAAAACCAGTTTTATCTGTTGGCAAATGGAGTCGCCATTTGACTCCGCGCCAACTGAAATTATAAAAGCACTCTTGACTAGTAAGTACTTACTTACTTACTTACTTTGCAGCGATGTTATTATACTTACTTACTCTTGCATGCAAGCTTCTGTGTGACCAGAAAATTAGGTTAGTTGGTTCTCGTGGACTCTGTCTTTTGGGCGGGTCAAATGTGTTTTGATAAATGAAGTTGTTGTCGCTGTTTCTATTTTCAGCCAAATGAGACCAAGCTTGAAGGGGAACAAAAAGCGCCGTAATAAAGTGGGAAAGCATGACAAACCGCAAAGGAAAAGCAAACGGCAGCCAAAAAAAGAAAAGCGACAGAAAGAAAAAATTGTATAATATAAATAAAAAAAAATAAATAAAATACACAAAAAAAGGATGCAGCAGAAGTGACTTCAACGGAAATGACAAAACGAGCTGCTGCCATTTCAGCTTTATTTTTCTCCTTTTTTTTTCGTCGACTTTTGCCTCAGCTGAAAATTGCATTTATCTTCAAGTTGAGTTTTTCTCTCCTTTTATTTGTTTTTTTATTTATTTACGTTGCATTTGCTAAGCTCTGCCCCCAAAATAAAGTGAAATGTAGGGATGACACACACACACACACAGGCTAACATTCAGTGAGGGCGTTTGTGATTTTATTACCTTCGCCTATGTCCATTTTGGAATTGCGCCCGCATGGCCCATACCCATCAATTTTCGTCATATTCATTATCATCTGTAAGATGTAGTATTAAACTTTAACCCATAACTTTTAGCAACATATCTCAGCCATAACTTGAGATTTGAGTTCACATTCCTGAAGTTAACCCTCCTTCCTTCCTTTCTTCCTTCCTAACTTCTATTCATCGTTTTTCCGCTTCGGTAGGAAACTTTTTGCTAAAGTGAATACTCTGGACAGAGCAGTCACCCACACTATCCTACTATTCCTCTGTCTATCTGTGTCCTTCTATATGTATATAAATAAGAGTAGTTGCCAGCAAAATATTCACCTATAATTTGCCTTCCCAACTTCTATAATTTAATTTAATTTCAACTCATTTTGTGTGTGGTGGCAAGGAGGGCAGAAATTGCAAAAAGTGTTGCCCGCTTTTATGGGCTCAGGGCAAAATCACCGCAAGGCTTAGCTAGGCTACCAAGCAAGCAACCCAACCCAAACAAAATACCAACACACATACCAAAAATAGGAACAGCATACTGACTGCTGAATGCTGACTGCTCCTTGCTGTTGGCTTGCAGCACTCAACGCTCCTTAGGGCCTCATGCATATTCAAAGAGCATTTCATGAACCTCATAAGCATGATACTCTCTGCCTCAACCAATGTAGTTGCCCAAGACCAGCCAGTAGCCGGCCCAATGGCTCGAGCCGGTATACCACACACCACATCAAGGTGTCCGTATTTGTAGCCCATAGCCGTATTCATGTCCGTGTCTATTTTGATGGTGTTGGTGTTGGTCCTACTGTCTATCGTGCTGTCAGTGAATAGTAGGTGGAGCATGGTTGGGATGAGATGCTGCTCAGTAAGAACCTTGCTTACATATTAAAGACTTTTCGTGTCGGTCAGTTATAAAAAAAAAAAACACTTTGCTTCTTAAGTGGTTTTCCTTGCGTCTTTATTGAGTGGCGTAAGAAGAAAAATGGATCTCATTTTGATCATTCGCTTTGATAATCCAAGTTTTACGTAGCTCAAATTCATGTTGTTAGTAATGAACCAGATAAGTGTAATTAAACTGGATTTTCAGTTTCAGTTTACCAACTGATCAATTGACTTCTATGGTAAGGAGAATGGGGAGAATGTGGGTGCGAGTAGCATAAAATCACATAACATATTCACAATCGTATGATATTTTCAGTATATGCCAGGGGGAAATCGTAACAAATCTGCTGTTATTACATAAATTTACATTGTCAAAACAATTACATGGAACAATTTTGGTCTGATATGGCCAAATAGCACGCAGAATAACCATATATATATACCAGCAGCACCAATAGTACGAGGACAAAGCGTTAAAAAACCAAAAGGGGGAAAGAGACAATCATTGGTGGGGGTACAAGAGGATTTGCAGGCATGTGAAATATGAATAACGCAATAAAAACGTCTTACAGATGCGTGTGTATATGTAAGTCGATACGGGAACATTCAGAATACAAGTGTGTGTGTGCTGCGACCAGGGGTAGAGTAGCAAATACAATTTGCATCTCATGACTATACAGTTACAGATACATTTACAGATAGATGTATAGATACAGATGGCAGAAATACAGCTACACATGACTGGCTGCACATAAAGTGACAGTTACATTTGTCCCACCACATTGCGTGGTGTTGTGCAAGCGGGGACGAGGGCGGGAACGGGGGCGTATACATCTGTAGATACTCACAGATACTTTACGCCTGATATGCTGCAACTCATTTTACATACAAACTGCATTTTTGTGCTCAAGACGCTTAAATGCGGTTCAGGTAACCCAGAGGGTAACCTCCTCGATCTCCTCCATCCGGAGCTCTATTACCATTTGTATTTGTTTATCAAAGCGCTAACTCTAAGCCCGTCTTTTGCGGTGAAAACGCAGCGAGAGGGTGGCAATGGAATTTGTTGCCAACTGATGCACTTGAGAGCTCCGGATTTGTGATGTATTGCATTTTACGGCTTTCAACTTGGGTTTATTTTTATCTAGTTATTTATATTTACCCAATGTCAACATAAAGAGACAGAAAAATAGATGGCGAGAAAGCCAGAGAGTATAAGAAAGAGAGAAGATTGGTAAAAAGAAAAACATTATTCATCATATTTTCAAGTAATATTTGCATGTTTAAGTTATTTTCTTATTTGTTAACAAGTAAGTCAAATTAATTCCAGCTTACGTTAATTAAATTTGTTTAAGTATAATTCATAAGACTAATAAAAATCAATAAATATTGAAGTAAGAAACGAAAGATGGTGATATTATCGAGAGAAGTGAGTGTATATTTTTTGATATACCTTAAGTAATTATTTTATTAAATTGCAAAATTTGAAGCATTTGTTGAGTATGAAGTCGATAATCTCTTGTATGTCTTGTATGTCTTGTATGTAATTGTCTATCTAGAGTCTTCGGTGTCTGGCATAGATAGCTACCATTTATTTTAGTTTAAGGTTTTAACACACTCGAGACAGCTAAATTTGTTGGTGGGTCATTAGTAGCCCACTTAAATGGAATGACAGGTTTTTCTTTTCTTTTTTAACGTATTTTATGTTTGATGTGAAAGCGTTCTCAATCGAAAGTGTCGATAACTTGGCATTTTGTAGCTTACCTTTTGCCTGACATTGACAGCCAGCAATCGCAGTCTTAACCACATAAACTGCTTTCCACACCCCGCGCCCCTTAGCCACAGCTCCTTTTAATGCCGCTGTCAATTGCTCATTTGTCTTCCGGCGGTTTTCCACGCGTGAGTGTGTGTGTGTGTGTGTGTGTGTGTGTGTGTGTGTGGTAGCATTTAAAAGCCACAAAGTGCGCGGCAAACAAATCAATTTGCCATAATCATCAACTAACAAGGCAAAAAGCAAAAGGACGAAGAGCAGATATGCCAGAGGAGCATATAGAAGTGAAGAGAAGAGAAGTGATGAGATGAGAGAAAGCGATTCGCTACCATAAATGAATGAATCCTGCAAGGAAGCCAGCGTTGACTGACAGACGATGCGTGCAGCAGTGCCAATGCAATTACATCCTGACATACGACAAGTTCTTCCTCTTGCCTTCCTTTTCCACTTTTCAAAAGTGCCGGCCATGTGCGGGGGGGTTGGGGATGATAGCCCATGTGAATTGGCAGCAACAGCGCCAGCAGAGACAGAGACACGAATTCGCAATTAAGTGATTTTATGGTCGCGTATTTCAATTTATTGCCAATCGAGCGGAGCCCTTGGCACCCTCGACAACCCATGGCCCTCAACCTACGTTGGCCCCGTCTCTTTTTTACTTTCGCTCTTTCTCCTTCTCCCTCCCTCTCTCGCTTTCTCTATGTCTCTTTTGGTGAGCCTCTCTCTTTCTATTCACGTTGACATGTTTTGGAGGGGAGATTGGATGGTTTCCTCTTTTATTTTTTTTACATCCAACATTAAACGATATTAGATTTATGGCAGCAGCAGCAGCTCACATATACACCATAGACTCACACACCCACACACATACATATATATATATATGTACACTCACACCAGTTCCTCGAATCGCGATAGATGGGAAATGTCGTCATCAACATGAGCATCGATGGCATTGGCATTGGCAGCTCTTTGCTCCGCTGTCAATGGCTGCACTTCCGTTTCCGCTACTATGTGTCTACATATGTGTGTGTGTGTGTTTGTGTGCGCTTTATCATGTCAAAGTACGGAACTTGATTACGCTGTCATTCCCACACACACACACACACGACAAATGTATATGTTTATGTTTTAGCTTTACAATGATCGTTCACCTTAACAATAATATCAATTTCGTTTCAAAATTCGAACTATGCTTTATGTCTGAAATGTTTGAATTGTATTGACAAAATATAGAGACTACATTGATTTGAGACCAATCGTATTCAGTTCCATTTGATGTCAAAGCCAAGTGCAAAATAATACCGACTGAAACGATGATTTGACGATGATGACGTGTTTGTTGTATAAACCCTTAGAAACACTTTAAACACCTCCTTAAGGGTAATTTTATGAACAAAAATGTTTAATTTGTGACCATTTCATTTCAGTCGAATGTCAAAAGTTTCATCAAATTAAAAGTTGTTAATAATTTTTTTAAATATGTAAATTCCACTTACTTTTTAACTTTGCTTTCTGGCCTAAACCAGTTGGGAATTATAAGTGGAAGCAATAAGCTTACTGTATTATTTTGTTTTTTTCTCTATAAATATTTTTAAAATCTTTACATTTTGGTTAAGGAGATTTTAAAGTTCATTTTGGTTGACATGGGATACCATGGCAGGGTTATTTCTCAAATGTTCAGATATCTCTCTGTCTTTAAGCACCTCCCTAACCAACTCCCTACCGCCTTTTACCATCTTTCCGCTATACAAAATGAAGAAGAAGCAAAAAAAAAAAATAGCTGCCATGCAGCTAAAGTAATCAGCTTTTGGCTGGCTTCCTTTATGCCATTCATAAAAATGGCTGCCAGCTAAGCGATGGCTATGCGACAGGTCCAAGGGAGGAGACTGAGAGTGGGTAGTAGGTGGGTGGGTGTATAGAGGGTGACGGGGTTGGGGGATTATGGCACAAAATGCTAAAAGTGTTTCATAGCACAAAAATGGGCGTGAGCTTCGGTCGTTGGTGTGGGTGTACTGGCATGAGCATGTAGGCAAAAATACCAAGTTCAATATGGCACTTTTTGGTTGGCTCGTTAGAAATGCGTTAACTATGTCAGAGCCAGCGAGTTCCTGTTTCTCATCATCTTCATCTTTTACTTTTGCTTCTGCTTCTGTTTCTTCTCCATCTTGCTCATCATGTTATTCGGGGTGTGCGTGTTTCCGACATTTCGTACTTCCGTTTTGAAGTTCTCGCAATCCCCAACCCTAAAAATATTTTGTGGCGCGCACATTAAGCGAAATCCCCGGCAAACAATGCTTTCTCTTTCGCTAACATTCAACTGTCATTTGTGCAAAATATATAAAAAATAAAAAAAACCAAAAAAAAAAAAAAAAAAAAAACAAAAATTGTTACGCCAGCATTTCGATTTGAAAGCAGTCGACCAACATTTCGACACATTGGCTGCCACTGAGTAAGAGCAACTACCTCACACACACACACACACACACACAGCAACACCAGACCAACAGCAATAAGAGCAGCTTGGTCTTGTTTTTGACGCATGGCCCATAAAAAATGATGATGGGGATCATGCACGTGCTCTACGCTCAATTCATCAGCTGGCAAACACCTACAAAACCATACCCGAAATGTGGAGGCCAGGAGACGGGAGATACTATAGTTGATGGGCAGGGCCTGACACTTGGCAAAATATTGCCATTTAAGCTACGAACGCAGCATTTACGCTTGACAGACACACACACACACGCACACACACACATATATGTATGCAATGGAAGAACAACAGGGAAAGAATGGGACGAGTAAAATGTGTTCGTATGGTAGGAGATTCCTGCTAAAGGGTACAAATAGATGTAGAGCCATGTCAGTACGTAAATGATTGGATTCAAGTTTCAGTCATTTCAATGGAGAAAAAAAAATATTGACATATGTGCATAAACGAATGCATTTACTGTTATATAGAAGAACAAATAACAAATTTTTAAACAAATATTTAGTATGTTAAACGGAATTTCATTGACAATTTAAATTAATCAGTGAATCAAAGACAGACAACACTTCATAGATTAACTAACAACAATGGGTAAAAGCCCGCAAGACACGAAAATCTTAGTAATTTAATTTGTTATATTTATCCGATCTAATTGAAATTTCGGGATCTGATGTAAAACTAGCATATTAAATTTTTTGAAAATGTTTCTTCTAGAGCTATATGATATAATGGTCCGATCATGACAATTTTCATACTTTATCTGCTCCGGGCTATAAGTAGCTCAAATATCAAGTTTCATCCCGATAGCTCTTAAGATGGCGGCGTGAAGTTCATTTGCACAGACGGACGGACGGACATGGCTATATCGACTCAGCTTCTCATGCTGATCAAGAATATATATACTTTATGGGGTCGGAAACGAAACCTCCTTCTGTGTGTTACAAACATCTGACCAATTTTATAACACCCTCTGCAAGGGTATAAAAATAAATAACATCGAGTAAACCTCCAAATGTAAGACCTGTTTACATTAAGCTGAAGTCAGGGAACTCGATAGAGAAATTTGTTTATTTACTTTCAGAACAGAACAATTTTTCATTTAATTTAGAAGTTCGCATTGGGGGCAAAATCATTTAAAAAGTTAAAAGTAGACTGTAAAAAAGCGAAAATAATCGATTTGTTTTCTTTTTATTTCATATTTCTTATCTTGAAGTCTGACGAATCGATTGGCCTTCAAAGCAAAGCAAAGTAAAGTTTCGAAAATAAATTGAAATTTCATGCGCTATAAAAGAATTGAGTAGAACATTTTCAAAAACTGTTGATAGTGGATCAAAAACAGTTGTCAATACAATCAGAATTTGCTGAAATTCGATTTATGTTTTAAATTTTTGGATAAAGAATATGAGTAAATCGAATTAGATGCTTTCCACTGTAATCAAAAGTTGTGAAGTATTTGTTTTGTTCTAAAATGACTTCCTAGGAATCGAAATTCCATGTATTTAAATGAGTGCAAATCAAAGGAATATATATGTATATTCGGGTCATTTCATAGTTTAGTTATTGTTGGCGTCGCGACAGTTTCAATTTCTTGTGATTCATTTGGAAAAACGTACACGTAGTCTAGAAAAAACCAAGCTGGACAAAACCTCATCTCAACCAATGAGCCGGAAATGTGAATCTGGATGGGGCTGGGTCTGTATTTTGACTGGTTTTGATATCCCTCCATTTTCGTTTTTCTTATACTTTTATTTATTATTTTACTTTTCGTTTTCGTTTTGTGTTTGCCTTTCACTTTTTGCACGCATTTTTGTGGCGGCTAGCAATGTGGAACGTGCGGCGGGTGCTGTATGGTGTATGGCGGTTGGGGATCATGGGGCATGCTACTCTTCAGGTCAGTTTGCCAACCCAGAAAGCAACGCAAGGAATTATTCATATTTTTTTTCACCGCCTCCTTTTCACCCACTTTTAGGGACCGCCGTTGGCGTTTTGTTGGCGCACTTCGTTCCGTTGAGAGAGGTGCAGGCTTGGAATGTAAGGGCGGGGGTGGTAATACGAAAGGGAATTGTGGCGAGTGTGTGTGTTTCCAGTACCCCAAATTGTGCACCTTGCGGCCGTGCCTCTTATATTGTGTGTGTTTGTGTGTTGATTTTTTGTTGCTCGTGCGAAGGACCTTTGCACTTGGCAAGAACCAAACAACGTGGAGAAGAGTGAAAAGAACGCGGCCAGATTGTCACCCACATTCGAAATTCCCACATTGGCCATTCGCATTGTTGCTACGCTTTATATTATTCATACGCTCAGTTGGCTGAGTTCTCGACTGCATTGCTGCAGCTGCAACAGCAATTGGATTGCTCTCTTTTCTGGCTTATTGTTGTTCTGTTCTTGTTTTCACTTTACCCAGTTTATCATTCACATTAATTGCGTGTAAATTTCAGGCTCTATCACATTAAAGAACAAAAACAAGAAGAAAATGTGTAAATGTAAGATTTTCCATAATGATTTTAGCAGACATACTTACAATTCATCCCCATTTGGCATACCTAGTTTCTTTCTACTCCTCCTTTTCCCCTCATCCGTTTCTTTGCCACTGCTCAACACTCTTCTCTTCTGTCCAATTTTGTTCTTTCTTTTGGCCTTGCCAAGCGTTTTGTTGTTCGGTTCTTTGGAATTTATGGCGTTGTTTACACAAAAATTGCATTCGCCTTGCAATTGAGTAAACACCCGCCAAGACCAAGCAAAAACTTCCAGCGAAATGTGCAAAGAAAATCAACATTTCTTCATGGCAAGTCAAATTGAAATTTTTAGGCAAAATTTAAATGAACTATATGTATCTGTACGATTGAAGACCAAGTTGGGGCAATCAAAAAGCCAAAAACAAGAAGCAATTTATTCCACCTTGTTTTTTTTCGATGGATATAAATGGGTATCTGTGCGTAAGTTTTGAATTAACCTTCGTTTAATGATTATTTTTCTAATTGTGTATAAACGATCCTGGAACTTAAGGATATTTCAAGGTTTAATCATCGAAAACAGTTTGTACCGACTTACTTATACAAAGGTTTAGGAATGACATCAAATAACTCTCCATAACAAGGAAAACCCTATTCACTATTCACTAACCTAGTAGTTCAGTTATTGCATTAAAAAAAAAACATTTTAAAGAAGGACTTAATACTTGGGGGAATTTAATAATTGTAAAAGTGGAATGCGAAACTTGTCTTTTTCCTTTCTCTTTCTTTTGGCTAACAATTTCTCTTCTTCTGTCTCTTGCATAACATAGAAAAAAGCTAATAAAAAGAAAGTTCTTGGCCAGTAAATATTAAAGTACATCTATATAATATAAGATAACACTTACTAATGAAATCGAATTATATACCATGTGGACAGTTAGCGACGGAAAGTTGGAAAAGGAAGTAACAGAAGAAGGAAGGAAACAAGTGGAAAAGCCATTTGCTTCTCTGTACTTGAAGGCAAAAAGAAAAAAAAAATAAGAAATTTTCTTCCTACATTTGTCTTTTGTGGCTCAGACATTGACTTTTGTGTGTGGGTGTGTGTGTGTGTGTGTGTGCAAGTGTGAGAGTGTGTGTGGTTTTGTTTAACATCTTAAACGAGCCTCAAGGCCGGATGGAAGCAACTTTAACGCAACAACAACACATGGCCTTGTCCCCCATAATAACCCCGCAGCCATCAAATTGTGGCACCTCATCCACTCCGCCTGTCATACACTTTGTTCCGTTCTCGTTTGCTCATTCATATGGCAAGGTGTGCGACGACTTTTATAGGCCACTGTGTTACACAGTGTGTGTGAGGGTGAGAGAAAGTGGGCGTTTGTATGTATGTGTATGCGTGTGTGTGTGGATTGTTGCTCGCGTGGGAAACGTTAAGTTAAACGGACCTTTGCGGCGAGCGCTTTTGTCGCCTTACCTCTAACTGGAGGGCATATGAGGCATATGCTTTATAAAGCCTTAACTGTGTGTGTGTGTGTGTGTGTGTGTGTGTATGAGTCTGTATATGTGTATTAGTGTGTGTTGGTGTTAATCGACTGCCTTTCAACTGACTCACATGTGTGGTGGATGCTGGTGGCCTGACAATCACATTAAGAGGTAACCAAAAAGCACATTTTTATGATTGCTTTGCGTGTTGTAAATGTAACACACATTTTGCCAAACACACACACACACACACACATATATATACTTAGTAATTTTATTTATTACATTTATGTTTTCATTTTATGCTTAGACATACGCAAAGTTTTATCCTCTCTGGTTCTGTTTATTTATTTTGTTGGCTCTATGTTGGTTTCTTTTCGGTTTGCTGCCCTTTTGGGAGACTATGGGGGCTAATTGATAAAGCCAAAGCCCAAAAATGGCAGAGCAATTAAATTTCCATTTGACTGCATATAACCTCATTTGCTGAGCTGTCCGACGGGTGAGGAACGGGGGTGGAAAGCGGGTGCGGCGTCCATGTGGTACAAACGGATGTCCACTGTTGCCAACTTCTAATTAAGCATTTCGCAATTCTATACGCACACCGGTTCCACAGGGAAAGTATGAAGCAAAGGGGCGGGGCTGTGGGGCATGGGGTTTCCAAAAGCCAAAATGCAATTTCCTTGTATGCGTGAAATGTCCGAGTTTCAGGTTGGCTCTTAAATAATTATTTGCTGTTGCGTCGTCCTGTTTCAGCATACCCGTTTCCCATTTTCTGTCCTAGGTCTTTCTTTCCATTTAACCCTTACTCCACCTTTCTATTTCTCTCTCATTCTATCTCTAGTTCTGTCTCTTGTGTGTGTGTGTGTATGTGACCAAGTTGGGTAATTTAACTCCTAGTTGCAGCTCTGATTATGTTTTTCTGTTGCAATGGCAACAACAATAATTAATATACATTGCGTATACGTCGCGTTGGCCTCGGTAGTTGCATTGCTTTTAATTAACACATACTTAAACACACTCATGCAAACACACACACACAAACTCTCTCACACACACACAGAGACAACATAACATGACTGATGATGAATAAATGGCAAAGAGTAGCACACAAATAGCAAAACAAAAACGATACCAAAAACCTAAATCAAATTTCTATGCTAATGCTAAAGTAACCGGAAGCTATAATTCATTATCCTTGCTTTTGCACTTTGACTGTTGAAACGATAATGATTTTTCACCCACAAAATAGATATATGCATACATACATATATCGTTCAAACGCCCACGATTTGATTTAAAATGTTGAGTGGCTTGCCCCTAATGGGATTTTATCCACAAACTTAGATTATTGTGATCATTTTTACCTAATTGGAAAAAGTAAATGCTTTATAGAAAATTTGTAATTCACATCTTACCTATACTTAATCTATTCCTCTTCTCCTGTCAACAGTCAACTAGTTGACATGCAACTAATTGTAACGATTTACTCAGATCTTAACAAAAATTAAGATGACTTTAAAAAAGACAATACTAGATATTTATTGCATTTCTAGATTCATATGCACCTTAAGACATTGAGGTATTTAAATTTGACTAATGATTTACTAAGAATTTTGAATAGCTTTTCATTGATAGAATGATCATCACATCGAACATCAGATTCGAAGGAGTGAAATAGGGAATTTCTCGGGAAAGTTTTATTCCATTTTTCACTTACTCGTATTGAATTTGACTCACACAAAATATTTTAGAGGCCATCATGAAACAGAACTTAAGTTAATAATCTCAAAAATGGCGATATTTTTCCAGATAATATTCTAAATTATTATTTGTTTCAAGACTATTATAACTAATTTCAACACATTTGGCTTGTATGTTGGGAGAATTCTCAGAGTATTTCTTGTCTGTTGCATTCATTAAATGATTCTAGAGATTCCAATTAGTTGTTGATTCTATGTGAGAGAGATTTAAGAGCTGTTCTCTTATAAATACTTTTTTGCCCTTTTTTTGTTTCATACTCTCATTATGCGCAATCTGCTTATGGAACATTACAATGGATGATAGAAATTTCGCATTATGGCCATTGGGACTTATCTACAAGCCGAAATCCATTCTTCTGTCTGTCGTCTCCCTTGTTCTGTCCAATGGCCGTTAGGGCAAATGGCAATTAATGTGCAGGACATTAAATTAATGATATACGCTGATAACACATACATACATACACAGACATACACAATATGCTTGACCCGTGTTGTCTCTTCTCAGCTGGTGCTCTCCTTTCTTCTTTCTTTCGATTTTTGTGCCTAATCTGACTGTCGAATGGGTCTCACTGCTAATTAGCTTTTGGCTTTCACTTTCGCTGTGGTTGCCAAAAACCAAAAATAAAGAAAGGAACACACACACACACACGGAAAAAAGGAACAAAAATTCTATGGAAGAGAAAAAGAGAGGGAAAGACAAAGTGAAATCTTTTAATTGATTTATTCTCGTCTGCCATTATTTGTTGTATTATTGTCTGTGACCCGGATGGATGATGCCACCACCAACGTTTTGGCAATGCATGAGAAATGGCTAGCTGGTCGGTTGCCTGGTGGCTGGGTAACTATTTTAATGCGCTTAGACTTTAGCTACAAGCATTTTTATTGCTCGCCATCCGCCATCTGGTTCTCCATCACAACCTATTCTCAATGATTTGGTTCCATGTTATAATGATAAGCTGATTAGCGCAAGCTTCGCATAATGACATTGGCGACATTTTACAGCTGGAAACCCCAGGCGAGAATCCCAATCAAGTTACAAGTTACAGCTTGAGCTCATTCTCTTCTTCTCCTCCTCATCCTCCACCTTTTTAACTTCCTCTATTCCCTTTTTGCATGTCAGGCAATGAGAAGGGAGCGAGCGAGCGACAAGAAGGAAGTAAAACGACACCGACAAGGTGCCAGAGGAAACGGAGTGAGAGATGTTGGCCATAGGGGAGGTCCCCTCCCCCTAACAACAATAGCCATCAGGTACTCTGGCCCTGGCTCATGCTTTACAACGCTTGACTGAGCTCAGTCGCTGTCCGGCAATTGGCAACCAGCAACCTCCTCCTCCTCCATCAGATCTGGTCAGGTCTGCCCCTTTTGTCCTGCTGGCTGTCGCTGCCATTGACGGCGCATTAACTCATTTCCTGCATCATTAAGAGGCACCTGCAATTTTCGCACATTTACACCACAGACGACGTGGTGGACACCTATATAGTGTGTGGGTGGCATTTGACTTAATCAATTCAAGTTACCCTTAGTTTCACAATGAAGTCAAGGATAATCCTTAATGGGTTCGAAATGCGAACAAAAAAAAAAAATGATGGCAAAATGATGGCAAAATGATGGAAAAATATTTTAGACTTAACTTGATAACATATTCTTTTATCTCTAAGTACATAAGCTCTCTCTCTCTTTCTCTCTCCCTTTCTAATGGTTTATAAATTATTTATTTGTTTGTTCTTATTTTTCATTTTCAGGCAGCACAGCGAATCCGGATGCCAAGCGACTCTACGACGATCTGTTGAGCAATTACAACAAATTGGTCCGGCCTGTGGTTAATGTCACCGATGCTCTCACGGTGCGCATCAAATTGAAGCTATCGCAATTGATTGATGTCAATCTAAAGAATCAAATAATGACCACCAATCTATGGGTGGAGCAATCTTGGTATGATTATAAACTCAAATGGGAGCCGAAGGAATATGGCGGAGTTGAAATGTTGCATGTACCCTCCGATCACATCTGGCGTCCAGATATTGTCCTCTACAATAAGTGAGCAAACAAGTCCATTCAATTGATCAATCATTGCCCTTTATTATATATAAAATACAAATATTTTTTCTTGCTATTTCTAGCGCCGATGGCAATTTTGAGGTAACACTAGCCACCAAGGCCACGCTGAACTATACGGGACGCGTGGAATGGCGACCGCCTGCCATTTATAAAAGCTCCTGTGAGATTGATGTCGAATACTTTCCGTTTGATGAACAAACCTGTGTAATGAAGTTCGGCAGTTGGACCTACGATGGATTTCAGGTGAGTCAAAGTGGCGTGAGAATGATTGTCTTTCATAGAGATCTTTCTGTGACCTGATAAGTTGTATTTTATAATCGATAGTCTTAACCCCAAGACTGACTTATAATGCTCTATGCGTTTGTGCTCCAAGTCTAGAAGGACATTGACAGTGTTAGCAATAAATAAACTTTAATAGGCCCCGATGTGAAAAGATATAACATTTGAATCGTACAACTACATAGACGAATCCAATTTGATCCGATCCAATCTGAGAGTCTGTCCAGCCCCCTGAAATATCAATTTTCTCAATAATTTTGTAAATTTTTCGCTTGTCTTTACGCCAAGAAAGTTGAAACATCGAAATAGTTAAGAACTTTTGGTAAATTCTTAAATTACTAAAATTTCTTAGCCGAAAATTATAATTTTCTGATCAGACACTCGCCCAAAAATATTTCCTTAACTAAGTTGTTAACTTGATTACATTATAAATTATTATTCAAGGGTTTCAAAGGTAATATCTGAATTGAAAGATTTATTGAAATGTCAAGAACTTCTTAAGAGCGTGTGTGTGTGTGTGTGTCCAATTCTATTTGGGAAATAAATTTAAGCAATATCGATTAAAGTCTGTCCCAGGCAATAGTTTATCTTTTTGCTTATCTCGTTAACACATTAACAAATTGCTCTCAGGTGATGAAGGAGAAGTAGGTGAAAGAGTATGAGATGATGAAGGTGTGTGTGTGTGGGTGTGTATGTGTTTTCCCCCTTTTTTTTTGGATGAAAGTCTACAAAGGGCGCACTGAGCCTGGTTTAGTGGTCATAAACCGAAATTTGCTCATAATTCGTTGGCCTGGCATAGAATTTCTCACGTTTTATGACCGCAAAACACACACATACAGAGACAGAAAGAGAGAAAAAGAGATAGAGAGATACAAATATAGACAGTTGGATGGATACACACGCAAAAGGAACTCCATAAAAATGTCTCTGGTGGATTGGCAAACCTACACACATAGGCACCTAAGCAAGCAAGCAGTGAAAGGACAATAAGGCTGCTTGACACCTGCCTGGCCTGCTCAAAATGGCCAAAATGGCGGCGACAAAAGACACCGACAACAGCAACAGTAACCAACAAACAACAACCAAAAACGACAACCGACAGGCATTTTGCTAAGGGCCTCGTAAAATTGTGCAACTGGCAAAACTGGTTGCCCCACAAAATGCAACAAACTGAAAGGGGGAGTCCTGCCTTGGCATATGTTCAGTGAGCCTCGAATGGTAGGTCGTTGGGTCTGTCGTTGTGTCGGTCGGTAGGTCCATCCTGTGTGGTTGGAATAGGGATTGGATCTGAGTCTGAGTTTGGCTGTTGGCTTTGGTTTTGCCCGTACGGGGTTGGGTTTCTCTGGGCTTAACATTTGCTGCGACTTTGCCAGCTAATGAAGTGGCATTAGGAAGAAACCCTACCCTACTCTGTTCGTGAAATGAGCTGGCAAATGGCCCGCAGTTCGCGTCTGACGAGGGTTTTAACCGCACACCCACACCCACACAAACACACATACACTTGCACACAGCATAGGTAAAAGTAGGTAGGTATGTATGCATACCAAGCTGCATTAGCTACCCATAAAAATGGCGCAGCCTTTAACAAATTAAATAGTTAGAAACCATAAAGTTTCAAAGAATTTAATGAATTGAGTTAATTTTCTAGTTGCAAGTAACTTCAACAATTAGTAACCAACTCATCACCCAATTAGCAATTAACTAGCTCTTCCTCGTTTTCTCCCTTCCCGTCTAATTTTCTATATATTAACCCCTTAATGCCATTTTAGTACCTAATTGGGGTAAGCATAGGAGACTATGTACTAGAATATTTTTATGCAATAAAGTCTTAATTTTTTTATTCAATTTCGTAGTCAAAATGTATATTTGTAATAATTTCCACATTAGATCTGCTAGAAATTGATATATAATTTATTATTATTATTTAGCTGAATATTTTAAAGTTCGCCTCTCATATAGGTGAAGTCAAAAATTTCGCGACCTTAATATATTATTTCCAACTTTAAATGCATAGCAGTAAATAGTAAAATGAATAATACTATCGCCGTAAGTTGAGCGAAATGACTCTATCTAACTATAAAAAATGTGTGGAATGTGTGGGTGGTGAGTGTCTTAAATTATTTGAAACATTTGGCAAACTTTTTGTAAGTTGTAAATTTTCCTTTCCGACCAAAAAGGACCTTGGCGTTTAATAGGTTAAGGCGTACGAACTTGTGTGTACGCGCACATCTCTCTCTGTGTGCGTGTGTGTGTGTGTGTGTGTGTGTATACATAGCGTTCAAGCCTTCCTTCAAATGTTTAATTGTCAGTCAAGAGTTTCAAGGCAAAAGTAAGACAGATGGAATTGTCAATGTTGCTTAACATGTTCATTAAACTTTCGACTTGGCCTTAATGCATACAAACACACCATCATGCACACACACACACACACACACACACACACACACACACACACACACACACACACACACACACACACACACACACACATACACTCATATATACATAAGCTCAAGTTGTATGTGCTAAATTCTCATTTACTATTAAAAGGCAAGGCGCTAACAACGTTTCTGACACGCACCAACATTTACCCCCCTCACACACACACCAACCCCCACCATCATTCCGTTGCGTTCGTCATTGCTTTTGTTGCTAAACCATCAACGTTGTATTGTTTTGGGAAAAATACACTGCGAAAAAATTAACAAAAGAACATCTATGATTCAATTAAAACTTTCAAGTTTCTGTTTTAGCTCTTTTAATATATGTACATTTTAAATGAAAATTTATATTATTTCATTTATATACAATTACAAATTAAGTAAATCAATAGAACTTTTTACAACAAAAAAAAAAAAAAAACGCCAAAAAACTTAATAAATATAGCCAACTTAATAAACTGCATAAACTCAGAAACAGAAGAAATGGGGGCAAAATTGCAGAAGCTTGATTTTAATGTGGCATAGTCATTAACTATTGTTTTCAACTAAAAAATGTTCAATTTTATGACAAATATTTAAGAAATAACAAAAGCTTTAATCTAAAACTATATTCTCGATCGATCATTCTTAATAAAAATTGTATGTATATACATACATATATCTGATTTCACTTAATCGTAAATTTAAAAGCCCATATACAAAATTTCTATAACTGTAGCTTTAACACTCTCAAATAAGATTGAATTGATTCATACGGAGGAACAGATAGCCAGAAAGACAACCAGACAGACAGATGGACAGACAGATCTGGGACTTGGGACTATTTTTATTATGAGTTATTAAAAATAACACTCATAATGTTCATAAAAGATTCATATATAATGATTCATATACTTATAATGACAATGAATTTACAAAAATTGTTTTTCAAAGAGTATTCAATTTATTGATATTTGTTGTAATCAAGTAATTTTTAAACACGCTTTAAATTTCAAGCCAAAAGTTTACTTTTGAGAATTCATCTTTTGAGTCTTTACCTTCCAACATTTTCTTTCAGTGTATAATTGTTTACTCCACGCATAAATTAACCGCAAAATAAGCAATATCAAACAGAGAAAATTTTTTATAAAATATTTATAAACTCGCCGGTAACAGACAACAACTTGTCTCGTCCTGTCCCATTCTGTCCTTGTTTGTCCTGTCTTATAGTGTCCTTGCCTGTCCAGTTCTATTTCATCCTGTTCGTTTTGGATCTCCATTGAAAGCATTTTTTTATAAATATAAATGTATGTATGACTGTGGATGTGTATGTATGTGTGTGTGTGTGTGTGAGTGTCTGTCTGTGTGATTGTTTGTTGCATGCCACAAAGTAGTAACTGTATTTTTGCCACATTTCTGTTTTTTTTCTGCTCACCCACACCGCTTGCACAACGGAAATATTTTAGTAAATCGTAACTTCCTTATAGTGAAATTTCCGCTACCACTTAAAATAACAATTTCCGCCTCAGCAGTTTCAGTTACAGTCTGAGTTTGAGTTTGAGTTACAGCCAGCAGCAGTAACAGTTATTGCTGCTGCATCACAAAAAGCACCTGGCCGGGTGCCGGTTGTGCTTCCTGGATGCCAAGCCCAGCCGAGTCAGGCTCAGCCCAACTCAGCCAAACCCATCCCACCCATCAAGCATCCTGTCTGATTATTTTCCACTTCTTCTACATCGTCTACTTCTCTTCATGTTCGTTCATGTTGAAAGGCATCGGGCGTCGATTTCCTAATTTTATGTCATGAGCCAAAGTCAAAGGCAAGGTAAGAGTAAATGGGAGGCGGTGAATGTTTTGTCGAGAAGGTGTGGCATTAAGCATATAGCAGGAGTGTAAGTTCATAGGCTCAATTTTCACACTTGATTTTGCACGCACACCCACACCCACACCCACACCCATACACACACAAGCACACACAAATCGAATTAACGTCACTTTTCAAATTTCACGCTTTTCCAACAATGTTTTCACCCGTTACTTCAACTTCTCCTACTCCTGCTCCTCCTCCTCTCCTCTCAAACTCATAAAGATCGAAATGCCCAAAAAAATCACTTGCATGGAGATATGTATCCTTAAGAGATTCAGGATTAACAGATTGAGGGACAACAAACTTTTAACCCAAACTTAATCAACATTAGTGAAGACGAAATCACTAAGTTATTTTTGTTCGGAATAATGTAAATAAATGTCAAGTGAATTTGCATTTGAGATCACAAAATAAATAATAGTTTATTTTCCGTTTTTATTCTTTACTCCTTAAATAGCCGATTATCTTCCTTAAATACCGTAAATAGGACTGAAGCGTGAATTCAGAATTGCTCAGATAAAAAAGAATTTGCAGTTCCTACTTTTTATTAGTGAAACCTTAAACATAATTGACTTTTTCCATATTCTTTTATATATACATATATGTATAAGCTTTAAGAGTATGGTTAAGAGTTTTAGAATGAAAAATTGATAATATTTATGGAATTTAGTTGATAATAAGTTATCTATCTGAACGAAAGATAACTCTTTTAATCTATTGAAGCGCTGCATATGCACTCTTTAAATGAATTCTATTATCCTGATGGACTCCTTTTCTCTTTCTTCTCTTTGTCTCTCTCTCTGGCAACGAAATGTTGAGTCAGTTGCAGGTGCTACATATTCGTGTGTGTGTGTCCAAATGTCTAGCAGTATCTTCTTTTGTCCTGTCTTGTTCTGTCTTGTCTTGTCTTAACTTGTTTTGCTCTGTAACTTGGCAAAACTGCATCTCAAATTGAAGTCCCTTGGAGGCGTACTGTAACCGACATATTTCTATGATAGTTCCAATTTTGAAAAGAACGGTAATCTTAATTGACAAAATAAAATGTTTATACTTAAGGTAGATAAACAAAATGATCTGTATTTTGATATTTGAAATAAATAATAACAATTATTTGCCAAGTGTATAGGATTTTCACTCAATCTCTCATTCTCTTTCTATTTCTTTTTGCCCTTTAGGTGGATCTGCGTCATATCGATGAGCTAAATGGCACAAATGTTGTTGAAGTGGGCGTGGATCTGTCCGAATTTTATACATCAGTCGAATGGGATATACTTGAAGTTCCTGCAGTGCGGTAAGTTCCCTTATTCTAAGCAATTCTCTTGCATTCTCCTTCTTTCTCTCTTAGTATTCATTGCTACCTCCATAAGTCTCTCTTGCTCTCTTTCCCTGTATCAGTTGTTGTCTCTATCCGTATAACAATTTGGCAGAAACTCCTTTGGCAAGTTGTTTGGACGCTGTCACAAAACACAAACACAAATCTTTCAGAATGTCAGGACCCAGGTCAAGGATGCAACTTTGCCTTAGAAATGCTGCTACAGCTGCTACCGCTGCCGCTGCTGCTGATGATGATGCGCATTGAGGGCGTTCTGTGGCCCATATATGTCAGGGGCGTGGTCTTTATTTACACCTCTTTACAACAAGGATTCAATAGGCCCCCCAAAAACGCACAGCAACCCGTCCACTCTGTTGGCATTCTCTGCCGTTGCTGCTTATGTTTTCTTGTTGCTTTTTTTTTCTCGGATTTTGAAGTTTTTAAATTAAAAAACTTTGGCGCCCGAGCAGGCATAAGAATCTGCAAAACAAAATGACCTCTTCTTCTGCCCTCTGTCTGTCTAAATGTATGTGTGTGTGTGTGTGTCTTTCTTTCTCTCTCTCTCTCTCTCTCTCTGTCTGTTTCTCTCTTAGAGCGTGGGTGTGTGTGAAAGTGAAAGCTAACGAAGAGGCTGTTATTTAATTGCCACGCCCACTTCTTAGACATATATACGCTTGTGTGCACACATCAAGGCAACAAGCAATTTACGCATCATACTCATGTAAAGAGAATTGAGACCGTGGCCAGGGTCTAGGGCTATGGCTCTGACTCTGGCTCTGGTTCTGGCTCTGGCTGGGGCAAGAGAATGGGCAAAATGTGCTGTGAGTGGAATTGAGTTTGCGACTTGGCTCTAATGCATTTAGGCCCAGAACAAAGAAAAAATATCAAAGAAGCTAACTTCGGCTATGCCGAAGTTTATATACCCTTGCAGTATACTTGACAATAATATTTTTCCTTTTTGAAATTTCTTTCCCTGCAACTCAATTCATCAATACACAAACAAAATATTATTTCTCTTTTTACCACAAGTTTTTCTTCTTCCATCATTTTCTAAGCAAAGCACGGCACGCATACACATACAGTTCATGTAGCGTTGCGTCTGTGTGTGTATGCGTGTGCTCTGTTGATTTGATGATGGCAGTAGTAGGCAGCAAGCAGCGCTGCCGGCAGCGTTTGAACCGATTTATATTGACTGTAACTTGTGTTCTATTTATCGGATCAGATTCAAATTTTGGGATCTGAGATTTTATATCTATTACTATCATATTGGTAAATTTCATGGGGATACTCCAATTTTTGCAAAAATGTTTCTTCTAGAGCTATATGATATAGTGGTCCGATCCCAAAGATTTTCATACTTTATCTCACCCGGGTAAAAAAAAGCTCCCAAAAAAAATTTCATCCCGATAGCTCTTAAGATGGCTGAGTAAAACGCGTACGCACCGACGGACAGACGGACAGACGGACATGGCTATATCGACTTAGCTTCTCATGCTGATCAAGAATATATATACTTTATGGGGTCGGAAACGTCTCCTTCTGTGCGTTACAAACATCTGACCAATTTTATAATACCCTCTGCAAGGGTATAAAAAAATGAAGTAAGTAAGTCGTCTCGCCGACTTAGGTATACCATACACCAGTAAAGCAAATATTTCAACTTTATTAAACAAATGCATTTTCACATGCTTCTTACAAGCATATCTTAGTATCTCGCTCACTCAATCATACGAGCACCCTAGCGCCCCCACCAGCCAACGGCCAACTCCGGCCTTATGGAAAAATGCTTATATGCATAACTCGACTGTTTTTTGTCCCATTTTGATCAAATTTGGTATTTTGCTAGATATTAGTATTAAATTTAAGTGTGCCAAATTTGATTGCATAAGGTAAACAAATACGGGAGATAATCAAGTTTTTCAAATTACGGGGGCGGAAAAGGGCGTGGCAAAATTTTTATACATACAAAATGTGTGCATTTACTAAGCGAATATACATACCAAATATGGTGTATCTAGCTAGAATAGTGTTTGAGATAAACGCTTTTTTTAAATTGCGGGGGCGGAAAGGGGCGTGGCAAAAATTTGAAATAAACTTGATCACTCTACATACTACACGAGTCCACATACCAAATTTGGTGCCTCTAGCTCTTACAGTCTCCGAGATTTAGGTGTTCATACGGACAGACGGACAGACGGACGGACGGACAGACGGGCGGACGGACAGACGGACAGACGGACGGACAGACGGACATGGCTAGATCGACTCGGTTGTTGATCCTGATCAAGAATATATATACTTTGTGGGGTCGGAGATGCTTCCTTCTGCCTGTTACATACATTTTGGCGACTTTAATATACCATTTCACCCTATGGGTGTATGGTATAAGTATATGTATGTATAGATTTTAAAGACTTCCTCATTGTTAGGGGGTTGAAGGTCTTTTTTGTTCCTTATTCACCATAACGGAGCATTAAAGCCTTTTACTTAACATGGAATTTTTCTTTAACCAAGTTTTAATTCTATCTTACGGTATATAAAGAAAGCAAAATAATCGCTACAGGTGAGCAAACATAAAGTATACTAACAATTGGCCAAGATCTGTTGGGAGCAAAGTCTTAAAATTTGTTGCTTTTCAACAATTAGTTTCATGAAACTAGAGATACATACATAATAATGACGTTTAGTCCTGCTGCCCATATAACTATGCTATACATATTTAGTATGTAAAAAACAAAGCAAATTTATACCTTAAAAAGAAATGACAAAAGACATTTATATTTTAAACATAAATCTTCGCTTAGAACTACATATGTATGTAATATTATATTACTAATAGTTCAAAAAGTTTTTATAAATATTAACTTAACTGAGCTTCTTTAAAATTTGATTATCCCTTCACAATTTATGGCTAAATGACGAACGTTTTTGCTCTAAAAGGAAAAAAATTCGATTTTTGGAGTCTCAAAGTAAAAAAAAAAAACCTGTATTATCATTATTTCTTTCTTTCCTTTATTGAAATTGTTCTTTAAACATTTAATTTACCTATTAATAGAAAATTTTCAAATATTCAAAGAAAAGAAATCGCACTATTGAAATTAATTGTGTAAGAGTTACACATGTTTATTTCAATTAAAAATAAATATTTTGAAAAATCAATTACTAAATTGGCTTGTATTGAGACTTGAAACATATTTGGCACTTTTTAGTGAAATATATTTCTGTAAACTGTAATAAATTATATGTATAGGCTGCTTCAATTTATGCCTTGGTGTTGAAGTTCTACTTATCCCGTACTCAATACAAGATTGGTCAGTTAAATTGTTTTTATCTCACTATTTTTTTTTACTACATTTGCATGTAGTTTAGTACATATGGCTGTATATATATATATGTATTTCTTTTGTAGCCCTATGTTTAATATTCTTCGATTTTATGACTTTCGTAGTTTTGATTTTGGTTCGTTTTTTTCTTTTTGTTTGGATTTCTTCTTTCTGCAATTGTTGTTTATATGTTTCTATATGGGGAAATAGCCCGAAATGCCAATGAAATTTTTACAAGAGCAAAACAAAATAAGAAAATGTGTAGTAAACAGAGTTGTTGGAATCGTAGTATCCTTGGTGTTATTGCTATTGTTGTTCCTTTTGGCCTGGTTGGCACGCGTGCCAGGCCACCAGGCCACAAATATGCGCGACTTGCGTCTCCTATGTTAGCCATTTTTATTTTTATTATATGTATGAAATTTTCTTTTACCGTTTTTGGCTTCTTCTGATTGTTGGTGTTGTTGTTGTTGTTGTTGTTGCTGTTGTTGATGTTGATGTTTTTGTTGCTTTCGGAGATTGTCCGTGAAAGTCGTGAAAGTGTTGTTTATGGAGGACAAAGGGCAAAAGCAAGAAACCTGCGTTCTATATGTGTGTGTGCGTGTGTGTGTGTGTGTGTGTGTGCGTATTTACCTGTTTGTGGGGCAAAGAGGAAAAGTTTCCTTGAACTATTTTGTTGCGGAAAATGGGCAGTAAATCACAGAAAACTTCATCTCCCTCCACATAAGCGTTTTTTTTTTCAATGTTATCTTTTGACTAAATTTTAGTTTTGATTTAAATATGATCTTAGATTAATGCTACTGCAATAAAGAAAAAAATGGCAATGCTTGCCAAAATTCGAGAATTTTAATAGTTTTTCCAAATGATTTCCGTAAGAAATAGTTCTTTATATTATATATTAGATAAATGTTGACTTACCAAAAGCACTATATTTATTTCTTCTTCTATATATCCCACACTTGGGATTTGTAAAGGATATTTATCTGTTATAATGTGAGTTATATTTCAATTAAGCACTTTCACAGTTCAGGGTGATCTAAAAAAAAAACTTCAGAATCAAAAATCGGGGCATTTTATCATACTTATTTTTAAGATTGCGAAATAAACCGTTTGTATTAACTAAGTAAGATAAAACTTTAAACTAAGTATGATTAAAAACTTGGTTCTATTTACGATTCTTGTTAGTTGATTAAGAAATGAGATAGTAAAACCTTAAGTAGATGGTTTAATTTGCTGGCTTGTGTAATGAACTGATTTGAAAATTCACAAATGAGTTGTTGTTGTAGGGTCATGTCGGTACGTTTGTGTGTGCGCGTGTGTGTATGTTTGTAGGTAGCTCTAGCTGTAACTGTCTGTCAATCAACTTCTGATTGTCTGATTTCATTCCACCCAACCAACCAACCAACCAGCTACATGCCACATGCCACATGCCCCTTATCCTTGTCGCCCTCTCTCTTTTTGTACATGCCACGCCCATGCATTCTTACTTCACCTAACACAGAGAGATGTCGAGTCGTCCTTCAGTTAATTTAACTGTCGGTGGGGCATTAAAACTGAATCCTGTTAGAAGCAGGTGGGTGGTTAAAGTGGTTCGGGTACAGTGGCATGGCTTGGCGTGGCGTGGAGTGAAGTGAAGTGCGTGCTGTCCGTAGTGTGGATGGGGGCTTCATGGGAAAATTGCTGTACGTGCTGTGAATTATGTTGCAGCATTTTAGGCGCAGCAGCCTGCAGACAATAAAGGCTGCCACCCGGGCATGGAAGTCAGAGGCCGCCGACGCCAACGCCAACGCCGTTTCCCGCTTCTTTTTCCTTATTTTTTCTTCTTTTTTTTTGGTGAATGTGTCACGCACTTGTGGCATAATTTACTGCAAATGCGACGCGATACACACACACACACATACATACACAACTCACTCACTCTCGCCTTGCCAGGACTCTGCTCTTGCTATTGTGCCTCGCTTTGCTTCGCCTGCTGTCAACTTTTTAATTCCTGTCAATGACTTGAGCCTGCCGTTTCCGTTTCTGGTCTTAAAATGTTATTGCCCCAAATGTATTTTAGCTTTGTCATACAGTTTGTCACGTGCCGGTTATGAAATGTGATGGCTTGGAGAGAGTAAAGTGTTTTGCCTGTGCTGTTTATGTGTTAGTACTTGGCAATGATGGAAATATCAGAGGGATACTATTTGTAGGCATCGAAGTTAATTGCCAACGATTTCTATGAAACTTGTCTTAAGTTTAATAATTTAGCAATTTAGATTTCAATTCTATTGCATATTTATTCACCTTCATTTCTCAAAATAAGTCGAATCAAAAATGTTACCTCATGTACAGTTCATATTGCTAAGTATGAAATGGAACATCAATCATATAAGGGTATATAAAGGTCGATATACATTTTGGTGGTCTCCTTAGACTCCCATTAACTTTTGTGTGTTTTTACAAAAATTCGGGTATCAAATGTGATTAAAATTGGTATTATACCATATCAACTGCCGCATACATGTACATAGATATGTATCATGATGTTTGTGTGTGTGTGTGTGTGTGTGTGTGTGTGTGCGTGCGAGGAGTTATTTATTTATGGCGTTAGATATTAGCTTTTGGTGCATTTTTGAAGTTATCTATAATTTGGAAACGATTTGAATAGAAACGCTGGAACTTGCTTCAAAACCTAGCTGAGATTTTCTCTTAAACCTGTCAAAAAGGCTAAGCATCACCTCTTAAAACATTATTATTTCAAATGTAATGCAAATACCAAATACAGTTTGAGTATTTTTTAGGATGTTTAAGGTTGAAATACGATCCAAATCGTTGTAAAATTTTAATAAATAGTTGTTACTTAATGAACTTCATAAAAAATCGTTAACAATTTAAAGTTCTTTGCTTTTAAGTTGTAGGTAATGACTTTGTTTTTTATTATTCCTGCTTTAAAAACTGGCTTTTGGGTCGCCCTGCCATTTAAAAAATTCTTTTGCTTCTTCTATGTTTAACTTACCTCTGAAGTTATTTCACGTATTTTCCTAGTTTTGTTTCTGTCTTGGTAATCATGCGTGACCTTTAAAATTAACAGGCCAGGCACATGTACAGGACGCCCTTCCCCCAGTTGTCCCCTGCCACTGCTTCCTTCTGCTCAGAGCTCTTTCTTTCTTATCGGTTCTAGTTTGCTTTCCGTTACGGTTTTGCTTTTTGATTGTATTTGGATTTCGTGATTACAAGGTGGTTGCTTTGTCTGTTCTTTCTATCTTTCAGCAGATCGATTAAAAACATAATTAGTTAACTTTCAAGTGAAAACCCTCTTGGGTTTATTCCAGGTTCTGTTCACACCTCAGTGCCACACCCATTTGCGGTTCTTTTTCAAGTCATGCAACGAAGCGTGTTTATGTTAGTTATTAAAATTCTATTACTTTGATTTCTTTCATTTTCCAAACACACACACACACACACACACACACACACACACACACACACAAACAAAGAAAAAAGGAAAGCACAAACGAAAAAGAGCGAAAAAAAAAATTACCCGAAACTTTTTGCGGCACAAAGTTCTGTAGTGGAAATCAATCAAGCGTTTGCAACCTTTTTCGTCTCGTTCGCCTCTTTCGACATGTAATTTTTTCGCTTCCCCGTTACCACCTTAACATCATCATCATCCCTTTTCTTCTCGCTAGGTGCTCTTGGTTTTCGTTTTTTTCTTCACTTTCTTCACCGCCTCCCCGCTGACTAGGTGGTAATGGTTTTGTGGGTTGGTTTTTCTTTGGGGTTTTTTATGTTTGCCAATCATTTTGTATTTATGCGTTTTGTTCTTTGACTCCAGCTGCTTTTGCCTCTTCTGCTCTTTCTTCTGATTCTCCTCCGCTGGCTCCTTCTGCCTTTGCTGTCAATCAGCGTTTCGGCCATTTCGGCTGACTGACTGACCGAAAGACACAAACTGACTGACTGCCTTAGTCAGTTTGCGCCATTCAACACCCCCACCCCCTGCCCCAAGGGACGTAGAGTGATGGCAATTTTGAATTCTCTTTTTCTCTCTGATTCTTATTTTGGTCGCTCTCGTTCTCGTTTCGCTTGTCTAGCAATCTCACTTCACTTTGTCAAAAATCAATTGAAGAAATCATAGCAAAAAACGAAAGAATGTAAGCAGCAAAAAAAAAAACAGAAAACCAGAAAAAGATAGAAAGAAAGAGAGGAAAAAAAATTTGTTGTCATTTTGCTTTAAGCATTTTGGCATTTTCATTCCGTTTTTGGGTTTTTATTACGCATACGCCGCGTGATTCCGACGCATTGATGAATTGTTGCCAAAGACTAGAGGAAAATGGTGTGTCGGCGGTGGAGGAGGGCCCCAAAGAAGGGGCAGAACAAGAACGTGCTTAAAGTAGATACATAGAAAGTAAAAGTGGCTATGGAAATGGAGATGAAGGACGTTAGAGGATGGAGGTAAAATGGAGGTAGAATGGGCATAAGGATGGCCTCTATTTTCCAAGTCAAATCAAAGTGAAGTTGTTGCTGGTTGTTGCTGGTGCGGGATTGTTACAGCCATTCCTATTCCTATTGCCATTGTTGTTGTTCTTGTTGTTGTTATTATCGTTGTTGTTGTTGCTGTTGTTGTGCCTACGTGGCGCCAGCCAAGAACTAGGCGTCGATGGGTCCCGTGCCTAGACACGCGCAAGCATCAATGCTTTTTTTTTGGGTGGAAGAGAGCGTGGGGGTTAGTGTGGAAGACCTCTTGTGTGCTGTTGGCGGCTTTGCCCATTTCTCATTCCCTTCATTTTTTTTTCGCTCTCACTTTTTTGCCTATTTTATGATTTATTGTATGTTGTGTTTTTCGAATGTCTTGTTTTGTTTTCTCATTGTTCTTTCTGAAATTTGTTTTTGTTGTTTTTTTCTTCCTTTCTGTTCTTCGTTTTCTTGTTGTTGGCAACAAAACTAACCAAAACCGTTACCAAGCTTATTAACTGACCTTTACCTAATGCCACCCATGCTATCCCAGTCACATACCGGCTTAAGGGTCCTTGTTGGCAGTAAACTGAGGCCACAAAATCTCTTATCTCAATTGGAATTTTCGTTTTCTTGGCCAACTTAATTAGCGTTTTTCTCATCAAATTTGAATTTGTAGCATACTTTAAAGAGTGCTATGGCATATTTTATACATCAATATATTAAGTACAATTGAAATGTGTACAATTATGTATCTAATCGAGTAGCAAGCATTAGAATTTAATCACTTAGACTGGCAACAAATGATGTGACAAAAGAATTAGCAAAAAAAAAAATTGTAATCGATCAGTTGATTTGATTTTATTTATGTCTAAATAAAAAAACCATTCTAATGATTCTCAATATTTTCTGGATTGGGTTGCACGATTCATCAGGCATTTTCAAATTTTATTTTTCCATCAAAGTTCTCCGAGGCTTTCCTTTTGTTTTCTTTCTGTTGGTCTATTGCCTTCGCATTTACCATTTGACATGTGGAATTGCCTTGGCAAATTATATTTTATGGCTGCAGCTATCAGAACTACCCACAAGATGTTGGCCTTCAGCCTTTCGAACCCACTCTAACCAAACGCAAACCCACACACCCACACCCACACCCACACCCACATCGACACACACTCACACCCAAGCTCACATTCATCCTTCCTTCAACATTCTGCTTTTCGTTTTTATTTTCAGCTTCTTCGCCAACTTTTTGTTTTCTTTCCTTTTAGATTGGTCTGCCACATACTTCATTTCTATTTCGAAGGAAAGTCAACTGCCACAAACAGTTAGTTGCCTGGCGGCCACATCCTTGTCGACATCTTCTTTTTGGCTAACCCCCCCCCTCCTTACCATCACCTCCGCCCTTCATCTCACCAACACACCATGACGCCTTCTTCTCCTACTTTGTTTATTATTTATTTACAATATTTTCTTATTCAAAATGAAGCCGCAAGCCTCTTGGAATTATTGATGGACAGACATACACTACAGCAGAGACCAGGCCACATTTCCTTCCTTTGGTCTACCCCTTTTTGGCCGCCAGTTACATATGTATGTATGTATATATATATATATATATATATATATATATATATATTGTTGTCCTTCTGCTACTGTTTGAAGAGTTTTTTCTTTTTGCCTCGTTTTTTAAGTGCGACCACAAAGTTCTCTCCACTCAATTTAGAAAATTTGCTTCCCTTCTTTGCTTGAATATTTTTTGTTTCTTTTTTCTCTCCGGTGGGAACTTAAGTGAGCAGAAACAACAAAGATTATTAACTTTATGTTGCACATACATACATATAGATAAGAAAATGGTAAAAATAAAAGAAAAAATAAGATAATTGAAGAATAAAATTAAAGAAAGAACTCTTCAAGAATCGTCTGCAATATGAATAGTTTCTGAAAAATTAAAAAAATTTCAATTAGATTTTGCAAATTGTTTGGAAAACCTTAAAAAAAATTGACAGTGGATTCAGTATCTTCTCAGATATAACATCACAATTCGGGAACCTAATTATAGACAGGCAGCTTCAAGGTGATAAGTTATATATACAAAATATTACCAAATTTGTATCTCAAATATTATTTTATTGATTAACTAAACCATAAGCTAAACAAACTATTAATGAATGAGATAGTTTTTGTGAAATGTTATATAAATATTTTAGCTTTTGACGTATACATATTTTGTTAGTCTTAGTCTGAGGAAGAATTAAAGTTAATTACTGACCTACTCTAATGAAAATACTCTGCCGATTAGCAAGCTTAGCTTTGAGTTCAGTTGTTCATTTATTAGCAAAGATCTTATTACCTTTTATGTATTTATAGTTACATATGTATATATTATTATTTTTAGTAAGAAATTGTGTAGTTAATTTCATGGGATCAACAATTTACTATTTTCCCAATTTCTAGATATAATTCCAACTGGTTGCTCTTTGCAGAGTTTATGTCAACAAAAATTTGTATATATTAAATACATATAAACATAGTTACACCATCTCCCTGGCTTTATCAGTGCCGGATCTGATATCTTTTTGAAGATTGACCTCGAGTCGGCTTAAATGCACGATTTGACTTAAATTTAAATCCGCAATAAATCTAGAAGTATACAGCAAGTGTTTCATTTTCATTTCATCGAATACTAAATTGTGTGTTTATCGTTTTGAAATTGACGAAATTACAGTCTGATGTCCAAAAATTCTGATATCAAATGTTTGATTTCATTTCAGAATTTTAGAATTTAGCCAAAAAAGTCAGATAAACCAGAAATTTATCTTGTTCTAACTTAATTTTAACGTACATTGTAACTCCGAAAACTTTTGTTTAGATTGCTACAGAACCCGCGCTGTCTTAATCCGGCACTGGGCTGAGCACGCCTATGCATTTTGCGCCTTCAGGCCAAAAATGTGAAGAAGAGAGCAACCAAAATAATAATAAAAAAAAAAGAGTAATAACATGGAGAAAACCGTAAAATTGGTTGTTTTTCCAACATTTTAAAATATTTATCATGTGGCCGATGATTTATGTGATTGGAGGGGCATATATCTAGGCTCAACACACACACACACACACACACACGCATACACATACATAAATGTGTTTTGCGTGTGTATGTGTTTGTGCACTGCGGATATAGAGAGAGAAAAAAAGAGAAATAAGAAATATAACATTAATAAATATTTACTTGCTGCGTAACAAATTTGCCTAACTGACAGAAGTAACTTCCCATCTCTCTCCCTCCCTCTCTCTGCCTCTCTCTTTCTGTCTATTTGTTTATAGGAATGAGAAGTTCTATACATGCTGCGATGAGCCATATCTGGACATAACATTTAACATTACGATGCGAAGGAAAACGCTCTTCTATACGGTTAACCTGATCATACCCTGCATGGGCATCAGTTTTCTAACCATATTAGTATTCTATCTGCCCTCGGACAGTGGCGAAAAGGTAAGTACGAATTAATCTTACAAATAATTATGTTAAAAAACTAAAAACTATCGACTTACACGATAACTACTTATACTCTATGTCAGGGCCATTGATACAACTTTGCTGTCAAGGACTGCAGTTTTTTTTGTTCAACTAGTTCAATTAAATTATCATTTCTGATACTCTACATACAAATAAGTACATATACATATACCATTTGAGCTAGTTAATTTCAAAGACTATTTTTCAGCTGAAAAGTATGCTATAAACTATACAACCCAAAAAGTTGGAAAACCATGACCCTAGAGCACATCTGCCGCAGCCACGCACCGCCTCGCAATCGGACCGCCCATTTTGCCCATTTCTTTTGGTTTTTTTTTTATTTTTTTTATTTTGCGTTTAACCAATTGCCATAATTTATTGCCCTGTTTTACTCTCGCCGAACCGAAACCGAGCCCAAACCAGCCCACACTCCTCTGGCTATATACCCTCAATGTGCTTTTAATTAAAAAAAAAGGGGGGAGGAAAAAAACCATATAATTTCACACTCAAATGAAAATGAAAATGCATTTCAACATTTTTGTTGGCTCTTTCTCCCACATTGTTGTTGTTGTTGTTGTTTTTTTTTTTTTCGTTTTTGATTTGCCATCATTTAAGTTTGAGTAAATAAAATTACATGTTGGATTCAATTTAATATACGCACAAACCAACACACTCACATACCAGTACACTGCGGTTTTTGCCTCTTTGTGCTCATTGGTCAGCGAAAACGTCAAAAAAAAACAAATAAAAATAATAATAAAAATTAAAGCGTACAACGGTAAAATGTTAAGAAAAAAAAAGTAAAATAACAACACAACAACAAAAAAGAAAGGCATAATGCATAAAAATATAAATATTTACACGCTGCCTGGGACTTATGAATAAATTACGGCCAATTTTCAAAATAAATAAAATGCAAAAATAATTTGTGTGCGCTGGCGGTTTTATGTGGAGGCAAGAGGATAAACGTCGACGAGCACTAAGCGGTTTTAAGGTGGGAGATGGGAGATGGGAGATGGGAACTGGGAAATTGAAGGATGGGTGTTGAGTGAACTGGCTGCTGTAATGGGAAACAAGGGATATGCTTTTTGGCTCTCTCTCTCTCTCTCTCTCTCGCTTACTCTCTGAGTGACTGGCTCTCTGTCTCTCTGTGGGGTGGTAGACTCATAACGCATAATTTGTGTAATAAATATTGACAATGGTAAGCATTTGGCCAGGTGGCATGTGGCAGGTGGCAGTCAACTGAAACAGAAATAAACTGACAGGCCCAAAAGTACTAAGCGAGCGACTGTGACGAAAAGAGATAGTGATTGCTTTTCATTTGGACATGTGGATTATCTAGTCATAAAATGAAGTGACAAAAGAGTTTAAATTATGATTAGATCAACACTGATTGCATCACTCTAGTTCTACGTTGAAAGTCGCCCCAAAAAGACCACAAAATTTATTCAGAAATTCTTTATTTATTCCAAATTTGGCTTTCTCGCATAAACATTACATCGATCAAGATTTAATTCAATTCCTTTGTCTTTTACTGATAAAAAGAATATTAAATAGGAGAGGAAATAAAAAAAAAATTTTCTGGACACAAACGATTAAACTATTTTAAGTACAGCTGACTATAATCAGTGTCTTCCTTTAATACAGGAAGAACTAATAAAATAAATAGAACTTTGTTTATGTACGGTTGGCCAAACTCTCTTGACCATCGCTTTACCCAACAATTACAAAATTATACATATAGGTATGTATGTTTTTTTAAGTGCTTATTGAAATGAATGATTAAATTTAAGGAAAGTGAAGAAGAAAGACTTTCCTATTGCTTCCTTTCTTAGACTCTTGTAGATAAAGCAAATTCAAACGTATAAATTATTTTTCAACATGTGAACTCAAACGGAATAGAAGGAAATATTTAAAAAGTTTAAAATTGTTAACGACTATATATAGCCCGATATTGTATAGCTTCCATAGGTTAGCTCGAGATGCAGTTATTAACTAGTGTAATTATAGAAACATTTATGGAACATTTCTAAAGCTAAAGAAAAACTATAAAAAAAATAATTTTACTTACATATGTGTATAATGTTACAAAATTTCAAAAATTCTTCGTGCTTTTTCAAAAAAGTATTCTTTAGCTGAAGGGTACATACTCGACATTAAATCCAACATATTTTCTTCCATAAAATATATCATACAAAAAAAATTGATAGAAAATGCTTTATAAACTTATATTTCGTTTAAGTATTTTAGCACTTTAAGGCAAATAATGAATCAAATTGGTAAAGAGTGGTATTATTTCTATAAAAAGTTAATCAGACTCACCAAGTTGTAAATAAATTAAATTAAAATTTATATAATTGACAAACGTTTTCCATTAGAATAAACAATTTCCATTACTGACAAGTGTCAAATCGATCAAAAAAAAAGAAAAAACATTATTGTAGAAAAATAGTTAGTTGATTATTTGGAGTGGAACAATTTTTAACAGCAATCAGCTAATTGGTCTGATCAGCATATTTTGTAGGCTTGATTAGTAGCTCTTAAGAAGGAACCTTTACATATATCTGTACCTATCGACTTCAAGTTCGATTGTGAGTGCACGTCAAACCGAGAGTTGAAAATACACTGACATGCGTTTAGATAGCCAATGCTCTTTGCACCTGGCAGAAGTCTGATTTTTGATCCTTTGAGAATGCTCCATCATCTCAATGTCAAAGTGTATAAGCTCTCGACAATCTTAAAAACTTGCGTCATGACTTGTCTGCTCTTAATGTGAAACAAAACAAGGTTTTTCAGTCTTTGAGCAAACTGCAATACAAATGGAAAGTTAAATGGGGTGAAGTTTTTGCCACAGTTAGTTCTTGTATTTTATTCATTGTTATAATTGTCCGTCTAGATATATGTACATACATACTAACGTATGTACATATATGTAAAGTGTATGGTTCAACTGATGGTATGTTGGCCAGGACGACTGATAGTCCTGCATTTTTCGTTGTTGTTTTTTATCTTTTATGGCCTTGCAGTCACACACACACACACAAACACACATAAACAAATATTTGCGCCTAAAAGCGGGAAACATTTCTGATTCTGACTCCAAACTCTGGCACGTTCACCGCATTTGCCCAGCATGACGGTGCTGCTTCGAGCCTCGAGCCAGAAGCCAGAAGCCCATTTTGGCCAGAGAAACACAGAGAGAGAGAGAGAGAAAGAGAGAGAGTCCCGGACAGCTTTCAGCATTGCGATGGCATCGGAATTGGAATTGGAATTGCCAATTTACATGCATATGCGCCACAACGCACTTCATTCATGCAATTGCACGTGATGAAGGGGGCATCCAGTGGCAAGAGGCGGGGCAGTTTAACTGGTAGTTGTGCCCAATACTAAGTAGCCAAAAAAAGAAATACAATACAAAACCCCCCACCACTTCTGTCTTTTGGTTTATTTTTATTGTTCGAAACAATTACGTTTTATGAGCGGGCAGGCGGACCAGGACCGATGAAATGTCATGGACAGTAACTTTAGTCCACAGGGATTAGATGTACAGACAGATGGGATATTGGGGTGGGTATGGTATGGTGTGGGGGAGGGGGGAGAGGATTGTTAATGGGTAACCAGATTGGCATTTGAAGGCGCGACAAATGCATTTGCCACCTTAATTACACATTCTCCAACGCCCCCCGCACATAAAAAACAACAACAACATTTGCATAAATAATGAGTGGAAGAGAGAGATATCCACAAACAACTGAATCAAGCAATAAGGGCGATGATAGCGTGATTCGAATCACGTTTGAAACTCGAAAGGACGGTTCGACAGCTTGATAGTTCAATAGAGTAATTTCCACCAAGATGCC
Source organism: Drosophila willistoni (assembly GCF_018902025.1). Taxonomy (NCBI): domain Eukaryota; kingdom Metazoa; phylum Arthropoda; class Insecta; order Diptera; family Drosophilidae; genus Drosophila; species Drosophila willistoni. The sequence continues at coordinate 9,334,087 of NW_025814053.1, read as the reverse complement.
TCTTTATATATTTAAGTAATTAGTGTGGAATAATGTAAAAAAAAAAAAAACTACAAAAAATCAATCAACATGAAATTTTCATTAGTTAGTAGATTGGAATTGGAAAATTTCGCAGTTGCCAAATGTCCAAATGGGCTCAGCAAATATTGACAAATGTTTTCATTTTCAAATCTCTAGCGATTACAGTGATTTATTTACTTTTGCGAGATGTTTGAAATATACAAAGTGGGCCAAGATTCGTTCGCCATATATTTGTAAACACTTTGTGATAACTGATTTTCAATGTAATCAAACACACATACAGACATACATACACTCTTCTTCACTTCAAAGTATGGAAAAGCGTTTGAATTTTCTCGTCACCTATAAGTGAAACATTGCCTTTAGTATTAAGCGACCGCAAAGTCGATGAAGCAGAACACTAACTATTTATTACTATTATTCAGTAATTAGCCAGCATAATTAATTGTGCTTATTTAACCTGATTAACTAATCCCTGATTCTCATTCATTGATTATGGTCATGGAAGTAAAGTTAACTTAAACACTGGCTTAGGTCCAGTTTATTATTATAAGTAGTTACCCTTTTGCAGTTATGAACAGATTTACACTTTATATATATATATGTAATTTGAGCTCTTTTCGTTGGCACATCTCTAGGTCATATAAGCTTTGGGTGGTTTGGTGGGCAAAACGGGAGAAAGTGATGGCTTTTGCTTTCAACTTGTAGCCTTAATTAGGCAATGTCACTAATCGCTTTACAAGTCCTCTTTCTCTCATTCAAAAACTAAGGCTAATTATCATAAAATCATTAGGCATCAAAATATATGCTACACTTACACACACAAAAACACACACACACTAGCTTATATTTAGATGTATACATATATATGTACAAAGGACCCTCAAAATGGGACTCAAATCGCGCGTCTCATTTTCGACATTTAATTACTTTTTGCACACACTTCATTACAAGCAGCTTAGAGAGTCGCAGTCTAAGTCAGACAGTCCCAGACAGACAGTCCCAGACAGACAGACAGAGTTAGACACACACACACACACACCCACCTAAAAAGAGAAAGAAAGGGAGGGTGAGACATAAATAAGGTGATGTGGCAGGCTCGTGGCAGTTCCTCTCATACCTGTGTGCTTAGCATTTAATAATACTCGGTAAGGACTCACGGCAACCCCACAAATCATTTTCTGCTTTATTGAGCTCTCAATGTTTTTTATACCCTAACAACGAGAAGAGGCTATAATCCTATTGTTCAAACATTTTGTCCATGTAGACGTGGGAGATCAAAAACAAATGCGTTGTGGTAATTCACACCAGGAGTACAATACAATATTATCAAGCACTACAATTGCAATTTTCCAACACTTATATTTCATATGATATTGTTTACTTTTCAATAGAGTATCTATTATGCGGTTTAGGGCCTATCTCTTCCGCCTTTTGAATTCCCGTTTATTTCATGACCAAAAAATAAAAACGAAAAATGGTTTTTTATATGCTCATTATGTTTGAATTGGTATTGAATGAAAATAAATTTCAAATAAGCAATTGAAATTTGATTGGTGAAATTTTAAAGTTGTGGACAGAGTAAAACAAATTCAATGGGGCTACTCGAAAATATAAAATTATTATCAATTGAATGAATGTTTCAAAAGATTTTGCATATTCTAATTTAAAGCCCACTTAAAAACTTATGTCCTGGTATAAGTTGTAACTGTTCGAATGAATTACAAAAATTAAGTAAAGGGCATTTAGCCAGTCGTTGGTTGTATCAGAATTGAACTTTGTTTTCTTCTTATCAGAGAGTTACAAAATGATTGTGTAAATTATTTACAAGAGCAGAGAGTTCACAAGATTTTCAAATATGTATGTGTATGGTGAATCTATTCGTTCTCACATTTTGCACAATTGTCGCGCCTTTTAGTCCTATAGCTTCCGTCACTCTGTTTATGTGTGTGTGTGTGTGTGTGTGTGTGTGTGTGTGTTGCAGTAAAGTCAACTCAATTTGGCATTCTGCAAATGAACTGAACCAAACTGAACCAAACTGAACTGAACTGAATTGAATTGTGTGCTGATGTTGGTGTTGGTGTTGGGACTTCCTTTCACTCACTCAATTTCTATCTGGCTGTCTGTTTATTTGCAGGTCTCATTAAGCATATCCATTCTGCTGTCGCTCACTGTGTTCTTCCTGCTGCTGGCGGAAATTATTCCGCCCACGTCACTGGTAGTGCCGCTATTAGGAAAATTTGTCCTTTTCACCATGATACTGGATACATTCAGGTAAGTGTCTGTGTGCGTATGTCTGCGTTACTGATAACTGATAACTCAGAGAAGCCATCGTTTCGCTCGGGCCCGGTTTCAACTGTAAGAGTATTTATTTATGACGGAAAAGGGAAGCTCACAAAATGCCGACTTCTGACTTTCAAAGTTCTTTGTTGCTGTTGTTGTCTGTTGGCATATGCCGTGTCCGCAATAGCATCTACCATCGTTCTCAACCAAACCAACCTACCACTCTCTCCCTCAATTCCCAATGCATGCCAATGGTTCAACTCGCACCTATCCTTTTGTGTCCCTGCGACTGTTTGTCGGCGGTGGGTCCATTTGTCCGTTCATTGTCGACCACAAGCCAAACTTCATAAATGCTGCTAGCAATTTACAGTCATTTGCCACGCCCACAAAATTGGCCAAGGTTGTAGAGTATGGGGAATCGGTGGATGGATGGATGGGCGGATGGGTGGATGGTCGGATGGGTGGATGGTTAGAGGAAAAGTGACCGCCTAATTGTTGGTAAACAAAAGTCCTGGATCCCTCCTTTTCCATGCAGCAGCCCTACAGACCCTGTCTGAGTCAACGAAGTTGACGCAACAGGACCTCGTCTTGGCTCGCCTCAAATGATGTAATTAAGGCCGACCGCCCCGATCTTTTGTCCTTGTTGGTTTTTTTGTTTTTGTATTCGCTTTGCTTTCGCGTTGGCCAAGCTCCTAATTAGACGTGGGCGTTGAAAGTTAATTACCAGACTAACACACTGAGCGTCAAAAAGCGACAGAGACGAAGGCAGAAAGAGAGAGAGAGTGATAGAGAGTAAGAGGCTATCTCTCACTTCAGACCCATATTTTCTTCTTGTTCTTACTTTTTTTTCTCTGCTTATTGCCCTGCAGCATCTGTGTGACAGTGTTGGTGCTCAACATTCACTTCAGGTCACCGCAAACACACACAATGGCGCCCTGGGTGCGTACTGTGTTCATCAACCAACTGCCCCGCTTCTTGGTAATGCGTCGACCGCTCTATCCGATCAGCGAAATGATGTGAGTATAACCAACAATTTAGCAACTCAGTTACATGAGCAAAGGAGACATAATTGACCGAAATCCTAATGTGTGTGTTTTCTTTCTGTGTACATTCTCTTGGGGGACAGCAAATCCTCACGTCGTTTAATGGTACGCACCTGTAATGGACTCGAACTGAGGGATCAAATACCACCGTTGCCACCTCCAGTGGCTTTATCGCGGTAAATAATTGAATTTAATCTAATGTAACCGAATTAAACCTTAACAAATGCATCCATCAAGTTTACCTAATGCTCTTTGCAATCTTTAATATGATGACTTACAATCTGAAATTGACCAAAACTAAGTCTAAACAAACCTAACTCATCTTAGCCTAGTTTAGCAAAACTAAAGCCATGATTTACTAACCTAACCTAACCTAAACTGGCGTTTTGAATCCTTAATCCTTAAACTGACTTTTATAATCTCTAATTGACAGCATGCACCATAGCCCGAAGACAACCTCGCGGAGCACTTCGCCACATTTACAACACAGAGTACAAACGCTTAATCTAATGGACGAGCTGGGTGGCGGTGTTGGTGGTGGCGGCCTGGGCATGGGAATGGGCATGGGCATGGGCATGGGTATGGGCATGGGTATGAGCGGTGGCGGAGCCTCAACAATAACCGGACACCTGAGCTCATTGTATCCGCCGACCATATCGACGGTGAATCAACAAACCTCGACTACGTCCTCGCTAATCGATGCTCAGTATCACAATCAATATCAACAGACTGGTGGCTCGCTGTTGGATCATCCACTGACGCCGACAAAGTTCCGTCAGACAACCTCCACGTCCAGCCAGACGGGTCAGAATGGGACGAACGGTGGGAATCATCATCAGCATTATGGCGGATCGGGCAAATCGTCATCCACATCGACGCTGGCCCACCAGCAACACCAGCAGCAGCAGCAACATCAGCAACAACACCAGCAACAGCATTTGTACCGCCAGCAATCAAGTTGTTCGGCCAATTTCTCGCCACTGCCGCAGCATGCGCATCAGTCGCACGCCTCGACCACCACCTGCGACTTGGGTCTCGGCGGTCTGGTCGGAGTCAATGGCAATCCCAATGTGATAAAGTCTACGACGACAGTTAATTCGGTGGCCACTGCCTCAACCCTGGCCGATTCCTGTTGCAGCGGCACTATCCAAATCCATCAGGGCATGGGCGCCGGTGCTGCCTGTCAATCGTCGGAGTTGCTACAGCAGCATCATCATAATCGATCCACAGCAGCAGCAGCATCATCATCATCATCATCGGCAGCAGCCGGCACTGTAACCGGCAGTGTCGATCGCGGCGGTGCAAGTACCTCAGCAGCGGCAGCAGCTGCAGCGGCTGCATCCGGTGCAGCTGGTACACCGCCGCCACCACCGCCGCCATCGGCATCCGCCTGTGATATACTAACTCTACCCGCCTGTCAGCGTGAGGGCGGCCCCCATTGCTGTACGGGGGGGCGTGGCAATGTGCGACAACGCTGGCATACCTGCCCAGAGCTCCACAAAGCCATGGACGGTGTCAACTACATAGCGGATCAAACGCGCAAAGAGGAGGAGAGCACGCGGGTAAGTTCAGTCGAAATAGCATTATCATAGATGATTTTAGGGCTTTGCTCCCTAAATTATGCAATAGCAGTACGAAAATGTACGTTTTGAAACGTTTAAAGAGATTTTGGAACGTCCTGTGCATAAAATCATTATTAACGGACAATATTAAAAATACGGATCAAATGAAAATTAATGAATTAGTCAAAAGCAATTAATACTTTTCCAGCCTATTGCATACTTTAGGGGACAACCATAGATCCGCCTTTGCCGAGGGCTGCTTACAAAGTTCAATTCGGGGAGAAAACGAATTATCACAGAAATGCGTATACGTTTAGTGCTTTTTTGGAGCAAAAAAAAAGCTTGCGGCTAGCCCGCGAACAGAAAACAAATCAGCAATAAAAACCAGGCCAAAAGCCGCTTAGCATTTCGGATTAATCTGCGCAATGTACACCAGTCGTCGCCAGTTGTGAGGGGGGCAGAATGTCTGGAAGTCAAAAGTCATTGATGTTAGACGATGTTTCTGTTTAATGGGCCTAATGCAATAAATTAAAGCGGTCTTAGAGCGGATTTATTGAAATGCCAATAATCAATACAGAAATGGAATGAACCGTTGACACCTTATACACAAACACACATGAAGAACATGGACACTAGTTGATGATGATGATGATGATGACGATGATGGCCCTAAGGCCTGATGCCCTTTCATTGACCTTTCCTTTGACCATACAGACACACACACACACACACACACATACACACACGTGTTCGTAAGAGCCAATGTGATATGAGATGAGATGAGTGTCTCAATGGGCAGCAAGCGAAAAGTTTTAATGACTTTTCAAGCGCCTTATGAACATCATCAGAAGATGGTCTTTGCTGGTCTTTGCCTATAATGAATGAATGAATTTCTGGTTGTGTGTGTGTGTGTGTCTGTGTGTAAGAAGAAGACTTACAAAATGCCAATGAAAGTATTTTATTAAAATTACGCACACATTCAATCATTATTGGAATGTCATGATGTGCTTCACTGAGGCTTAGTTAAAGGCATGAAGAACATGAACATGAACGGACAAAGGACAACGACACTTAGATATGCCAGGCAGTAACACCAACAACAATACTAACAACAACTACAACAACAACATTAAGGCATTTACATTGAGTATGTGTCATTTGGCACGCCCAGTCGTCTAATGGGAGTTGAACATATGCTTTGGCAATGGCGAAAAGAGAATTCAACTAAATATGAGTTGTGACAGAACAGTATCCTCCCACACATACACACCCACTTCACACATACACACACTCTTATACACAAATAGAAAGCGAGATATTCAATACGATGATTTAAATTCCAAAAAAGTTAATCAAGATATAACTGAATAAATTAATTTATTCATTGATTTCACATATCCAGTAATTACTTTATAAATTTAATGGCATTAGAGCAATTCAATGAGAGCCATGTTTATATGTACGTATATGTATGTATGTATGTATGTATGTATTGATATAATACACAAACACACATAGATATACATGACTTCAATGCTTAGTATTTTGTTTCTTGTGTGTTTAAAAGAATTATATATGATTAACCTAAGCACCATAAAGCTAAGCTGACTTAGATGAACCAAATACTTTACTTCTTTTTTACTATTCCTGTTAATTTAAGTACCTTAACTGAAGAAGTTGGACCAATAATTTTATAAAATATTTTCTCATAATAGTTCATCAAAAGTTTGGGATTCCTTATAAACAAGTCCTTTTGCAACGATCTAAACAAGTGATCACAGAATTTTCAGAAAGTTTAATACTCGTCCAATATTTCATTTGAAAAAACCTTTAAAGATTTTGGAATGGTTTCAAATCAAACATTATTGACTTTGCGAATTCTCTATTGTTTTTTGGCCGTATATGGACTGGGCTGTGCTTAAACAAATCAAAAAGTTAAACGTAAAAATTTGTAGAAAAACGATTCATACAAATCTCAAATGACAAATTTGTCACCTGACTGAACCCAGTATGATTCCATGGCTAATTATTCGTCCGTGTAATTTAAAATGCCACTTTTTATTCATAGCTAAATTGGCCTACTTTCCTTAAGGCTTCGCAATGCCCATGGAAATGAAATGGGATTCAACTTGCCAGCGAATTAATTGCAACACAATAAAAGAGTATAAGTGAGCGGAAATAGAGAAATCAGAAGTCAGCGAGTTAAGCTAACATTGCCAACCATTTTAATAATGTAGCCTTCTTTTACCTTGATAAACATTCTTATTGTGGTAAATGGTTTTTGTAATCAATATTTGTGTTTTATTACAGGTGAAAGAGGATTGGAAATATGTGGCCATGGTATTGGATCGTCTTTTCCTTTGGATATTCACAATAGCGGTGGTTGTGGGCACGGCTGGCATTATATTGCAGGCGCCCACTTTATATGATACCCGTGTACCGATTGATATTAAGCTATCGGAGATAGCATCTACGACGGCCAAGCCGAATGTGGCACGGCCAGTGTTGTAAAATGTTATATGAGAGAACATTACGGGAACAGAAATCTCTCGTCGTCAAGACGGTACACACGCCATCAGATATGTATGTATGTATGTATATTTGTTATTTTTGTGTGTGTCTTTAGTTTCGTTTCTTCATTTTTGTTTTATCATCTTGGTGGGAAAATGACGTACTACGAACTTCATACATATACATACATATACATATACACATAAAGGTAACATTCATTTCACATGCATCACACTTACTTACAGACAGTCTGAGAAGAAACAACAAAAAAAACAACTCAAAAACCAAATATATGAATGAAATTCGCATTTGTTTTTTGAATTTTTTGTCTCTCTCGTCACGAAAAAAAAAAAACAAAACTAATAGAAAAAGTAAAACAAAAGAAAGAAAAAGCAGAAATAAGCGACAAAAAAAAATTGTTCCAACTACAACTATGTATAACTAAATATAACTAATAAAACAAAAGGGGAAAAACCAAAAACAGAAAAACAAAAAAAATACCCACACAAAAACGAATAAATGGAGAAAATGTATTTGTCATATACATCTACAAATACAATAAACTATAATTAACTTGTACACTAAAATGTTTTTGAACACAAGTCAACAGCAAACCAATAATAACAACAACAACAAGCAAGTCATAACAACAGCAAACAAACAAAACGGTGTTTTTTTTCTAGTTAAAAATGAACAAAGTTTTAACGAAAGAAAACCCAAAAAAGTATGCAATATAAAATAAAATGAATATAATTTAATAACAACAAAAAAATAAAATAAAAATAAAAACATTAAATTAAAATAAATAAAAGAAATTAGTGAAATTAAATTAGTCTAGTCAAAAGAACATAAGAAGAAAATTTTGATGGTAGAAGAAGAAGAAGAAGGTAAGCAACAACAAAAGAAATACCGAAGAAATTAACAAAAGGAAACCAAAAGAGAAAGACAACAAAAACGAATTGTTAGTTAAAAACTATTTTTTAGTTAGCTAAGCAAAACAAAAACGAAAAAAAATCAAATAATGAAAAACGGGGTAAAATTGAAAAAAAAAAAAAACTAGAAAAATTTATAACAAAAGTTTGCCAGCAAAATGCAAAAGAAGCAAATGTTTATATGTATGAGTGGGTGAGTGTTTGACTGCGTGTATTCGTGTGGGTGCGTGTGTGTGTGTGTGTGTGTGTGTGTGCGATTGCAAATGAGGCATGCAAATTAGTGCAAATAAACAGCAAGCGTGGAAAATCCTCACTTGCCTCCTTTAGCTATTTCTCTCTCCGACCTCTTCCCCCTCTCTACACTTTTGCTCTATCTCCTAGATTTCGCCTTGCGGCAATTAGTTAGCACAAAGCTTTAGTTATTATGCCCAAGTGTACGTGCACACTCAGTGTGTGTGTGTGTGTGTGTGTGTGTGCCGCGTACGAATGTGAGTGTGTGTGTGTGAGTCCGTGTGTGCATAGTAAATAATCACCATTAGAAATTCAAATTCAATTTTCCGTACATGGCATTGCCTAATTGGCCTAATAATGCTAATTTCCAGTTGCATAATTTACCTGCCAAGGCACTAAAAAAAACCAAAAAAAATATTCACCCTCCCATACCCTTTAATCCCTTTTAGCTAACTCAGCGATCCTGTTTTATATTCATCGCTTTATTGGCGGCATCGTTTATCTGCTTTACAGTTTTTTATTACACATAAAATCAAATGATCCCTGATTTGTTGACCAGGCAAAGAAGAAAAGAAACTGTGAACTTTTGTTATGCAAACATACATACAGACATACATACATACATACCCTTGGTGTCTGTGAGTGTGTGTGTGTGTGAGTGTGCTTGCTAACAATATTTGCCGCTGTTAAATTGTTAACAGTTGATGGGAAATTTTAACAGCGCATTGTATATTAAACAGGCGACAAAAGTTTCAATTGCGTTTAGGCATTGGATAATAAAAACCTCAACTTTTACTACAAAATTAGTCGAAAAATTTACTCAAAACAATTTTCCAAAATTAATTTGTGAGAAGACTATTTTATTTCAATAAAGTGAAAATTTGCCGTTAAATTTTGAAATGCAATAATAAACCAACAAATTAGTAGACAAATGGAAGAAACTTAAAGTAAAGTGTTGATATACTTAAAGTTAATGATTTGTGATCACAATTTGCGGATCAGTAGCTTGCTAAAAATCTACAAACCATTTACATACACATTCTTGAAATCTTTTCTTCTTTTGCTTCATTTAAAAATCAAATGAGCAAATATATAATTTCTTGCAAATGAAAAAATAATAATATTTCTCTAAAAACTTAAAATAAAATGAAAAATGAGAAAAATTATAATGTTTCTCTAAAAACTTATCATTTTTTCATAATGTTTCTCTTAAAACTTTATAATTTTTTCGCGTTCCATGTTTCTCTTGATTACAGACAATATATGTACATTTTTGTATCTATATTCCTGATCAGCATGCCAAACATTAGCAATATCTATCTACCACTCTAAGAATTAGCATAGAATATATGCAACTCACATATATGTATAGCTAAATCATCTCTTATTGATCGATTTAGGGTCAACAATTGTAAACAAGTGTTTATTTTTAAAACTATGCTTGATTCTTTCTTCTTCTATATCCTTTGAATACTTTCGATGATTGTAAGCTATATCATATGCAAATATCATAGATTTAATAATGTTAACTTGGCGATCGGCAAAGTCATTTATTTCTTAGAATGTTTCCATATCTTTGTTGTCTCTAACATTTTGAATTTGTGCAGAATAATTGACTTGATATTCGTTAGTCAGTTTTTAATTTGGAGTTTATAAAGTTTTTCCCAAAAAATATAAAAATTTCCCTTGCCAATTGTAAGGATTATTGAATGCTTGTCGCCTGGATTGAAATGATTGTCATGTGGCTGCATGTCAATCACAGTTACCGCACAGCAATTGTTCTTATCAAGAGCGCACCGCAAAACCCCTCGACCCTCCCGAGCTGGCCCCCGGGGGCCTCCAGGAGATCCGTAACCCTTTGCGACCGTTGGTAAGATAGCCCATTGCTGCACTGCACTGCGTACTGGCGTATACATTGTCAGTTTTTTAATTAAATGAAATGCAAGCGAAAAACTGCATACAAAATGAAAAGCCATTAACGAAATTTTTATATGTATGCAGTCGATGAGTGAGCATCCTTCATGGGGAATGACCAAGGATGCCACTAACAGAGAGGCGGAGGCCGGGAAGTCAGATGAATGATGTCAGCTGAACACAGCAACAACAACAACGACACCAACGAACAACAAACAAAAAGAAACATAACAGCAAAACGCGTAAAATTTCGAATGCGTTTTTAATGTGAGCAACAACTTTACTTCCTCGTCGTCTTGTGTTGACGAAGGAGACCGCAAATCATAATTGTTGCGGGCAGCATTCACAGCAACAACAACGCTCAGACACACAAACACACTGACACACACACACACACACTTATAGAGAGGAAAGGACATTAGCCTGGTCCTTGTGGTCTTTGTGAGCTGGTGTTTTTGTAATTGCCATTGTTTCATTCATTTAGCTTTTTGGTGCCTGGTGCCTGGTGCCGTGCTCTCTGGTCCTGTAGCATAGTCCTTGCCAGTTCTAGTTTCAGTGCCCAAAACCCTCCAATGCCAATGGTCGATGCGTATCAGCAGCGAACATCAGTGAGACCCCCCGACCACTCCGACCCTCCCCCCTCTCTATTACTACTACTTCTTGGCCTCGTTCAACGAACTTCTGTATGCACACAGTAAACTCTGATTACAAAGAAAGCACAAAATGTTTAAAAGGGCGTGAGAATGTTTTGGTTAGCAACTACTTTCCATTGTTAACTGTAAAATCGAATGTGAAATCAAAGCATTGAGGCTTACCCCAACTTTCTTTTAACTGTAATTGTTGTAGCTGTTTCTTTTTAGATGCTCCTATTTTTTTCTTTTTTTGTTTTGCTTTTATGGTGATTATTGCCATTCTGTTTACTTTGCGATTTCATTGGTTTAACCTCTGAAGAAAATTGTTTTAAGCCAAAAAATTATATTATTCCACTAAACGTTATTCAACACTAAACATTATAGTTTCTATGTGCTTCTATGGGTCAATAAAATTAATTAATTGCAATCAAGTTTCCTTTAAAATTTGTACAAAAATCGGTTTAATCTTGATCTAATTGAACATTTTCGACAATTTTCTTGTCAAAATTTGGATTATATTGAACATATTTCTATGCTTTGCTATATTAGGCAATTATTACTGTTAGAAGGACACTTTATCTCTGTATGTCCTCGAGGATGTCGCGTGTCCCAGTCACAGGAGGCAATACAAAAGCAATCATAAAGTTAGAGACCAACCAAACCCACTTTTACCCCTCCCATAATCCCGTTCCAACACTGCCACCAAACATGGGACCCTTGGGCGACATTTTCTACCGCTCTGCCTCCCGTTTTTTTTTTCTCTCTTTCTCTCTCTTTTTCTCTCTGTATCTATTTCGCTCTTTGTTTGTCTTCAATCGCCGCCTTCTGCTGCGTATCGTTTAATGGCCTGTATCTCTGCTTTCATACTGCTGCCGCCGCCGCCCACCTTAACTCAAATAGGAGCTAAAAATTTATTGCTTGCTAATAGGAAAGCAGCTTCCATGCGCCCCGCCCCCACTTACACGCGTGCGACACCACCAAAATGTTAACAGAAATGGACAAGACAAAGTTTGTCCGGGAACAACAAAAAACAAAAATATGCTTTCAACATAATTTCATGCATTATATTTGGATTGCTTTAGTTATTGTTGTTGCCGCTGTTGCTGCTGTGGCTGCTGCTGCTGCTCATTATCAGCTCCCCAACTACCCGTGAAATGCCATCCACCTGCCCTGCCCTGTCCCACTTACTATCTAGTACAGTTATTCTTGCTAATTTGAATTTGATTTCATTTTGAAAGCATATTTCTCTTTCTCTTCCTTTTTTTTTGGATCCCATGGAAACATTATTCAAAAAGTAGCATATTAAAACTCATGAAATTTTCTTGTATACAAATGAGACTAATTAGCGAAACTTTAACTAAAATTAGAGAAAGTCTATTTGTTCATATATGTGACAGTTTTTGTGTTTGATTTAATTTTATTTTATCTATGCCAGGTATCTAAAAGTCGTTTCGCAGTCTAGATTTTGTATTTAGTGTGACAAGTGCAAAAGATTTGTTCATAATTGTTGCCTACTTTTCGGCATGTGTGTGTTCATGTGAGTTTGTCTGTGTGTATGTATGCGTAAATGAATGAGAGTTAATTAGTTAAGCAATTTAATTTAACACAATTTTTGATGTACTTTTGCTTGGCAAATAAATAATAAAAACAAAAACAGCAACAACAACAACAAATCATAACAAATTAATATGAAACAATTGTAAATTATCGTTGGCCAAAACAATTGATTGTTTGCAAATGCCCTGTAATCGAACATTGTTGAAAACATTTTGTATTTTTATTGCCATATTTATATACATAAATATATATATATATATATATATATATAGCCACACACACACACACACACACATTTAAGCATGTCCTTTGCAGAAGAAAATTAATAAATTTAATTCAGATATTTTTCAACCGAAGTTAACCACAAACAAAACTATTGAAAAAGACGTTCATATAGAACAGTTTTCTTGGTTTGTTGCAGGGTATACAAGACTTCTATATTTTTTAAAGACAAAAAGTTTTTTGCCATACTGTTGCCAGTGCCGAATTAGCCATACAGCAGGACTAGCAAAGAGATTTTTGATTTTCTCTGAAAAGTTCTGAAATTTCATAAAAACTCTTAACTTTGCGAATCTGCAACTTGGCTGAATTTCAACCGATTTTTGAAAGTAATATCTCATTTGAATGCTTTGAAATGCAGACTTTCGGAATGCAAGTCAGGCTAATTATTAATTTTTCTTTTTATATAAGACAAAGAATGCCAAAGATCAGCAAAGTGTTCAAGAATACCTTCATTTCAAGATGTTCTAATTGAGTCAACTTTTTTATTATTTCCAAAATTCATATCTTTGTTAGCAAGTTAGAATAATGTCTTTTAATCTGCATTTAAATTTCGAAAACTAAATTTTTTGTGTTTGATGCCATTTTAAAATGTTCTAAATTCCCATTTAATTGTTATATAACTCTTTGAAATGAGTTAAAAATTGGTCAAATTTCACGCTAAACGAAATTTGCAGATTGACAACAAATTATTGTTAAAAAAATTTATAAAAATCTATGTATATATGCATATATGTATATGTAGGTTTTTGGATTGCTAGAGGCCCCGCGCTGGCTTTATCCGGCACTGCCTGTTGCATACTTTAGAGAGCGATTTGTCCCAATTTGCTTGAATTTGTCTGAAAATCATTATACGTGGAAAGTTCGGTTTCAAATTAAAAATTTCTTCCTCAATTTTCAGTCATCGATTGTTTTTGTTAAAGTTGATTCAATTTTAAAATCCTTATAGATATTTATTTTAGCCAATATTTCAAAAACTTTTCCATTATGGATATGTTGAATGAAAAATGACTTCCGAAAATTTGGACTTCCCCCAACCGGATGTCCACTTTCACACACAAAGGACATACACATTGAAAGTAAATGTGTGCATCTGGTCACACTTTCAATATCACTAGTCATTAAATAAAACAAATGAACTCCAAATGAAAAAGTTAAAACGAAGAAAACAAATTATTCTAGAAACAAATTGTTTATAAAAAGAATAACTAACAATGAAAACAAATAATCGAAAAGTAAACGAAAAGTGTAAAGAAACAGAAATCGCATAAACACAGAAGATTTTTTTTTTCGATATGTACAGTTGGCAACAAAGCGTGGCCAACAAATTAACGTATAAATAATTGTGGGTTGGGCTGAAAGGGCGGGGTCTGGTTAACAAACAAACTAAATCTAAATGAATAATTTTTTTTAGAAAGTACCTTTAAATCAAGAACAAGAGTAGCAAAAAACGAAGAAAAAAAAACAATAGATAAAGCGTAAAAAACCAACTAAAATTAATTAATAATAAAATTAAATTTAAAAATTAATATAAAAACAAAATTGATAAGTATACACAGCAAATTGTTAACAAAAACCCAAAGAAAATGGAAAATTTAGAGAAAAAAAAAAGAAATGTTTGAATGAAATGAGAAACCAAAATAAACAAAAAAAAAACAAGAAAAAGAAAAACAAAAACACGAATTGAATTAATTCTTAAGAACATAACCTAAAATTATACGATTTATAAAATTATGTAAGTTGAGAAAATAAAAAAAAAAATATTTTTTTTTGCTCAAAAGAAGCAACACAACCAAAAAAAAACAAATATTTCGCGGCACATAAACGACAAATTTTTGCAAAAAAAAAAAAAAAACAAAATAAAATTGGCAACTCAAAAAAAATGTTACAAAATGCAAACCAAAAATTTAGCAACTAGTGAGAATTTTTAACGAAAAAAACCCAAAAAAATATTTAAAATTGAATAATGCAACAAAAAAAAAAAAACAAACGAAAGAAAAAAATAAGAAACATCGATAACAACAACAACAACAACAACTATGTACTTATTTATAATAAAAATAAACTTTGAAAAAAAAAAATGGAAAAGAAGAACGAAAAGCATACATGACGAAAATATATTGAAAAGGCAAACACGAAAAATATGAAATAAGAAGTAAAAACCAAATTCAAATAGAAAATTCTTTTCAAATATCAATAAAGCAAGAATACCATTAAAAAACAAAAAAAAAAAACCTCACAAGAAAAACTTCTTTTCCTAACGAAAGAAACTTTCACAATATCCTGTATCCAAGGTAACGTACTCGATATCCCTTCATTTACCCTCCAGACAACAACAAAAAAAAAACAATTTGTTTTGCATTCTTAGTAAAGGTACATATGTAAGTGTATGTATGTATATTTTAGTTATCGAAAAAAAAAAACAAAGAAAAACCAAATGAAAATTACAACATTTGAATATTTCACATTAAGTCACAGCGAATAAATGACAACATTAAGTTGCATTTTGTGGTTAAGGCAAATTTTTGAAACTAGAGGGCGCATAATATAAAGCAAAGGTACTTGAGATATACATATATTCTTGAGATTGCACTTTTTTGTGAGATATAAAACTTGAAATAGTTGAATAGACAAAGTGTCATAGTTAGTTACGCTTTAGTATTAAGATTAGGTAAACTGGAAATTGTATTAATTTAAAGACTTTTCTTATCTCTGGCATAACATTTGCCATAAATAATTTGTAGGATTTGGATAGTATTTAATTTTCAACGTCTTTTTCTTAGTCAGGCCTCTTGTTTCGCAATATTTTACGAATTTTTTTGTTTTTTTTTGCATTTATTAATAGCTTACAATGGCTCACAAAATTATTTAAAGAGTTTGTATATGAGTTTTAGAGTTTTGGATGAATTGTGTATAGAAAATTTTCATTGCTTTCTACTTAATTTCAAATATTTTGTCTAGTTTTTTGTTAAAACTACATAAAAAAAAAAATATAATTTTGAATTTGGTGAATTTACTGAATAAATAAATAAATAAATTATAGTAAAATAAATTAACATTAGTTAGTTGATTACATACAAATACTTTGAATTTTATCAATCTAAATAGTTTACAATTTTGTATAATTAAGTACAATTTTCTTTGTTGAAGACCAAATTCAAAATTGCTAGTAAGCCTCTTTGTATAAACATGAGAGAGCATTTTTATGAGATAGATAGATAGTGATGTCTCTCTCTTTTGACAGGAGGTAGTTCTTCTTAAGTTTTTCTATATTAAGCATCCTAAAGCCTTTTGTCTTTATAGTTGTTTATCTTATATATTATTGTTATTATTTAAGTGTTGATTTTTGTGCCGTCTTTTGTTAGATTTGCTAATTTTTGATATTTTCTTTTTTTCTTAGTCATTATTTAGCTCTTCGTTATCATCCTCGGGCTCATTACCGCGTCCTTCGCGTATGCGTTTCAATTTTCTTTTCAGCATCATAACACCTGTAACGAAATATAGAGTGAACACTTCGATTTAAGAATCAAAAATTAATAACTACATACACTTGATGGCTTGAAAAGTTTTAGCTGATGCAGATTCCGTTGCTGGTAAGGCATTTGCAGTAGATTTCTCATGGGCCAATTTTACTTCCATGTAGGCTTTCTTAAGTGTTTTGTAATGACGATACTCGACAGAATCCTTGACCAAGATGCATCTAATCAATGACAAAATATAAGAATATAAGCAATGAAAGTACGTTAGATGAGATTCCATGGTGTGCAATTGTACTCACTTGGCTGCTGATCCCTCGCCCGAACAATCCGCCGGTGTCGTATGATAGATCTGATGATAGAAATACTGCAACACAGGCGAATTCCATATGGATAGACCGTACCACAACCAAATTACCACATTCAATGGCAATTTGAAATTCTTAGCAAACAGTGTGGGCATAAAATACTTGAAGGGCAGCAAATTGATAAAGACATGCGACCAGGCCGCAATGCGTATGCCCATGAATAATTGATAGATCAAGCGATTCCGATTCGAGTTATTGGGCATGGCGAGCAGAGCCAGCAATTCGGTGAGTATACTGTACAGACCCAAGGTTAGATTCAGGCCCACAAAATAATTCTCATACCTGAGAAAGAGAAAGAAAGAGCGAGAGATGGTAAACAGGTAAAGCTTTCAATTCAAAAACATGCATCAACTTGTACCTGTATACATCGATGGCAATTAATGCCAACAGGTAGAGACCCTTTGAGGCAGCCTCCAGAAAATCAGCCTCCTTGAAATCCAACATTGCTCCATGCAAATAAAATGTGATAATAAATGTCGAATAGAATTGAAATTTCTCTGTCTGATGCGAGCGATAAAAGATTAAATTCTCCGATGAATAGAATAGTGCATAGCGTCCCTGATTCTTCATCAACTGCGGCAGGATCATGAATTCATTGTAAAAGTGCAGGAACAGGCAACAGGCCGCATAGAAGGCAATATTCCAAATTAGACGCGCGAATTGCTTTCGTTTAAAATATTTCACATTCGATGACTTGAGAAAGAACTAAGTATACGAAAGTCGTTGAAAGCGGGGAGAGAGGAAAAAAATTAAACATTAATTAGTCGATGTCGTACATTCGTCTCGATGCTCCCCAATAACAAAAACAAAGCGAACTGCAAACAATAAACAAAACCCCAAGTGATAAGACAGACCCATAACATTATGGTTAGGCGATGACTAGCGGTCATTATGTGGCCTGACCCCTTTGCTATCGCCCACAGCAGGGCCAGATTGGGTCTATATTTAAACGGGGCATCTAAATGATGTATAAGACGATTCATACTTGGAAACAACTTTCATCGAAACAAACCACATAAATATATTTGGATGTCGGCAAAATAACTTTTTTCTTAAATTTGGATTCTAAATGCCGTGTGGTAACTAGTTTTGAGCTGGCGCTTCATTGCCCAAGTCAACAGGCCGGCGCAGTTATTTAGTCCACCCCTGGACATGCTCGGTTCTATTTATAAACGAATTTTTTTTGCTAACCCTCAGAAAGCCAACGGCAATTGCATTGACATTTTCAAGTTGCATTTGCACTCACCTGGAACATCCGTTGAAATCCATAGAAGCCGAAGGATAGGGCCACAAATATCCAGAACACCGCATTGATCAGGTAATACAGGTCTATATCCTGGACCAAGGCATCGAAGCGATCGTTGGCGAAAATGTATTTCAATGGTAAAAAGAAATTACTGATTTCGGCCCAATAGTCCGGAGGACCAGCCTTCATATCCAGTATGGAGGTCATGATGCCAGGCAGAATGCGCTGGCACCAGAACGGCAAGCAAAAAATTAAAGAATTAAAAAAATTCTTATATTTTTTTTGGTCTGCCTCTCTCTCTCTCCCCTTCTTTCACACTTGCACGCGATGGTATTAAACAGCTGATTCGGCCCAGCAAACTAACAGCAAAAGAACGCTATCGGTTTCGAGTTATCGGACTTAACAGTGCACTGTTAAATTTAACAGTGATTTTATTTGGCGCAATTTTTTGAAATTTCGTTGCAGCATCAATAATGTCTTCAGAATTGGCTCATATAATAGATGCGGAGTCCCCCGTGGACCCAGTGGAATTGTTCAAACAGCTAATAGAAACAAACGGCCCAGATCCGTTGCAGACCATGAATTTGGCTACTTTGGATGAGGAATTTGGTGTACTCAACCGAACGGTTTTATATCGTGGCTTAACTTCTGATAACAATATATTCTATATAACCCAACGATATACACGAAATTGCAAAAACCTAGTGGCCAATCCCAAAGCGTCTTTAACTTTTTATTTGCCAAATTTAAAGAACCGCCAAGAGGAAGCTACCTGGCAAATTCGTTTACTAGGAGCCGTTGCCGAAGAATTGCCCGATAGTGAACTCGATGCCTTATGGGCCAGTGAGCAACTGCCGGCCCAAATACGTGCCTACGTTTGTCCTTGCGGCGAGCCTGTGGACTATCAGCAGCTTAAAGCAAGACATGACAATTTCCTTAAGGAGCATATAAAGAACGGAGGTGGCAAACCAATAGCCCGACCATCTTCCTAGTATGTTTACATCATCTGTTTACTGAAATCTTTGTACAAATTTAACAATTTGAATTCTGTATTGCCAGCACTGCCTTCCAGTTTCGACCCCAACGTTGGGACTTCCTTAAAGTGGGCGTGGGCCAGGTAGCTGATCGTCTGCAATATCGTCGAAAGGAAAATGGCAAATGGCAATCATTGCATGTGGCTACCTAGGCCGACTCACAAAAAAAAAACACAATACCAAACTAAATTTTTGACTTTTTTTTATTTCATTTACATTTTATTTCAACAATCGCTTTCTACAAAACAACTAAACATACAATGTATAAAATTTAACAACTAAAATTTCACTTTTTTGTTCTTTTTGTTTTTTTTTAAATAGTTAATAAATATTTCACAAAACAGCAAAAAAAAATATGTATAGAATATGATTGTAATATATAGAGCAGTTTTTAGTTAGTTACTTCTATGGGTTTACTACATAATACAAAAGTTAGTTAGTTACATATTTCTCTTTCTAAACATTTTTACATACAAATGACAGACGTTACCGTAAATACAGGGTGTTTTTTTTTTATTACACCGCGTTTACTGTCTCCCGTATCCAGGCTGCATTCGAGGATATCTTATCGTACATTCGAGGACGCTCTACTCCCGTGGGGCCGCAGGCTATACGCCACGATGAAACTCCTATGAGAGCCCATTGATTGGTACCAGGTATAAGGCATTGAACCGGCGCTCCAGAATATTCTTCTTGCTGTAATAAATAACATTTGGAATAAAGTTCTTTATTTTATTTTAAGCATTTAATAATAATAAGGCAAATATGTTGAAAAGTTATAAACATATTTTATTATATTTTTTATTATTTGTTTTCCATATGCTGAATTTCACAACAAGTACCTACTTTTGGGTGACCCTGTTCAGCGCACGCGACATGCAACAACACGTATAGACAGAGGAAAAAAAACAATTTGAATGAAATGAGTAATCGTCGCAGTCGCAGCGATCGCTCTCCCCCTCGCTCACTCTCTCTCATGCGTATGTTCTTGATTTTTGCTCTCTCTCTCTCTCTCTCGCATGTCATTGCATTGCACACTGGGCTGAATTGCCAAATAAGTGGCATAAAGTCGAAAATTTTGTGGAAGCAAATAATAATTATAATTATGTATATTCAAAATAGAGTCCCTAAATAGGAAAAATCGATGATCGCTTTTACCAAACATACAACCCTGTCATTCTGATCAAGCTTCAAAGTCAGGTGATTAGTCAGCTGATGCCTGCGACAAAATTGACGGGAAATTTTTATTCACTTTGAGCGCTTGGCAAATTTCCACAAAAGAAAAATAAGATACTGTAAAAAATGGATTTTGGAGGCCAAGGTATGTAGAATGGATAAAACAAAACAATTTGGTGTTCAAATTTATTATATTTTATATATGTGTACTGTTTTGTATTGTCCAAAAAGATAGAAAACTAAACATATGTGTTCGTCTTCTGTGGAGTAAAAACTAACCTTCTGCGTGTTTCTGCCATATGTAATGTATGTATGTGAAAATAAAGTAGAGAGTGTGTATAAAAAGTTAGTAATAATCTTGTTTGCGGCTTTTTGCGGCTCTGGCGGTATTTTGAACTTGTAGATCATGTTGAGTTTTGTCATTCCAGCCAATTGACGGAAATAAATAATAACAATATATATATAAAATTATATTACTATCACTAATACATAAAAAATATTAAAATTGTTGTACTTTATATGTAGTTCTCACACTTTACTTTGTGATCATGTATACGCACTGTTGCCTTATATGGGCTATTAGGGTAGGCGTGGTCAACTGAACTTCAAACTTTGTTTCAATATTTAGAGTGCTATTCTTATCAAAGATACCAAGTTTCAGCTCGATATCTGCGTTATTCGACTTTATGCCACTTATTTGGCAATTCAGCCCAGTGTGCATTGGCTAAAATCAACCCCCACGCTTTGACGCTCTCACTTATTTTTCCTCTACCTGATGAATGCAGCAGCTGGTAAGATAAGAGGGGAGAAGGGCTGGACCGGCCTGGAGAAGGGTGAGGGCGATAGAGAATATAACTAATACTCGCTCACTGCTTGGCACAGTGCACAGTTAGAATTGAATCGTGAAGCGGTAAACATGTTTTGAGAGAAGTTCCGGCGCCCAAATCAGTTAAAAAACAAAGAAAAGAAACAAACATTTTTAATATTCGAGAGCAACTCTTCAACTGATCGAACGCTAACCAAAGTGACACATACATAATTAAAACAGCAACAATATAACTAAAATAATTAATTGGTTAAAAAACAATTTCAATATGTT
Organism: Drosophila willistoni; assembly: GCF_018902025.1. Lineage (NCBI taxonomy): Eukaryota > Metazoa > Arthropoda > Insecta > Diptera > Drosophilidae > Drosophila > Drosophila willistoni. The sequence goes on along the minus strand of NW_025814053.1, from coordinate 9,312,723 downwards.
GGATCTGGGGAACTGCATAAAGATCAGTTATCAAAACGAATTGAGCTCTCTCGTTTATAAGTCGGGCAGCACTTACGAAGAGGTCATAGCACAAGGTAAGTTAAATCTTTCTAAGACATTCTTTTGACAAAATAATAATTCATAATTTCATTTACAGCCGCTTCGCATTTTGGTATCCCAGAGGATGAACAATTTGCTTTGGTCCTGAGCAATGGCAAGGGTGGCTACATTTTTGAGCCTCGTCTCTTTGAATATTTCATCTTACTCTTTCCATCGCCGGAGATTGTGTTTCATCTACGTGTGGACTACCAGAAATTGCGACGCGGTGTTAACAAGGCGATAAAACGTAAGCGTCAGGAAGATGAGGAGTCGGCCAGTCAAGACCAATTGGCATCCGAGATGAACAAGGACAGGCAGATGGATTACCCGGATTATGTTTTTGTGTATCGTCAGAATTGTTTTCTAGGCGCTTTGCCATCCACCTGTGCTGCTCCTGTTCGACGGCAAAACTGTTTTCTACGTGAGCAGCTACAGCAGCAACATCAACAACAACAACATGTGCGAAAAGAAGATGATGATGATGATGAGGATGAGCAGGAGCTGATTATAGAGGAACAAGAACCGCAACGGTACTCGCCTCCCAAGGCCAAACGTTTGCGTATACAACATTCTGGGAAGGAATCGCATTCTCGGCGCCGTTCTACCAATTCATTATTATCCGCCAACACCAATCCAGGCCGTTCCATACGTATTTAAATACAAAACGAAGAGAATTGAACCAAAACTGTTTTCTACACATGTACATACACATTATATACTCAAAAAAATTAATGTTAAGTTTAAAACGGTTGAACCACAGCAGTTCCTAAAAGCCTACACCAAAATTGATCAAAAATATACATAGAAATACATAAATGTATGTGCATACATATACAAAGATAGCAAAAATAACTATAAGAAGTTGTTAACTAGAAATACTTTAAAGTTTAAGCAATAAAAAACATATTTTTATAATCTATGTATTAATGATATTTTCACCATGTTTGAATACCCTAGCAAAAGTAGTGTATTAATTTTTAGTCAACTGTTTGTAATGCTTAAACGGATAAATATCGGTTGACTGAATACTCATATGTACATACATGTATTCTTAATCTGTACCGATCGGGCAAGAATAGAATGTTAGATCAAAAACTTAGCTAAAACGCCTAAACAAAATCGAGATTGTCGTAAAACATGATTGTTAAGAGTTCAGTATTAACTCAAATAACTTTACTAAGTGTAAACAAGATCAGACGTGTATATAATATACATATCTTTTATGTAGCAATTGGGCAAACAATAAACTGTGTTTGCTTCATCAGTGACAATCACAATGATAACTGATTTTATCTCTGTTATATTTAATTAAAAATTGGCTGCGTATATCTATAAGAAAACGATGACTTATGAACATGCTAAACAGTTTTGATTTAAAGTTTTGAGAGGTTTCTAACTTAGTGATTCGATTTCTTACACAAAGGATTATTTTTATATGTACATTTGTATTAATGTACAAAGGAAATACATACATATGTAAGTAAGGGTATAGAAATATTGGCTTTATAGTTTGGCCCTTAGTTTAGTAACTGTAATCGCAAACCTTCTGGTAATTTCTTTGTCAACTGTACCACAAAGTGCAGTTAAGTGCAAACACACATACATATGTACATACATACATTTGCATGTGTAGATGTAGATGACAGAATAAAGATGCAAAAGAGAATGCATAAATTGGAATTGAAGTAATACACAATCAATTAGCGATCGGCTAATCGTATTCAAAGGAACCAAATCAAATGTACGAACTGTACCCTCGTCTGGGGGAGATGATAACTGTTTCTTCAAAAGGGGCAAGGCGAATGCAAATGTTTTATAACTTACCGTACAATCGTATTTCTGGTAGGTGGCCTCCATGCACATGGAATTAACGGTGGCTATGGAGACATTCTCACATGGCGCCATGTCGCCAATTTTCAATTGGACACGCTGCAAATGATCACGCTGCCTGGACCAGCCCAGGGTATTGCAATTGGTCCAGATTTGGTCTGAATGTGCAGGAGACGATTTGGTGGAACTGCGCGTAGTAGTCGATGTGGATGAAGAGGACGATCCACCGCCACCATAGTAATTAACTTGGGGCGCATGATCGGGAAGGGGATAGGCTCCATCCAGTTCCTGTTGCAATGCTTCTGCCCTTGGCATATGTGAGGCTGCAGCCAACGGTTGATCCTGCTCGAGATCCTGATCATCATCCGCTTCTCCACCGTCGCCACTGTGACCCGAACCCTCGGATAGTGACATTTGCTCTTGGGATGGTATCAGGAAGAATTGTTGGGTTTCCTGGGCCAAACGGCGCTGTTGAGGGGCTATGGAGGGTTGCATCATCATCATAAGCCCAGCCTCCAGACGCTCAGCCACGGGCACAAATGCCCGCCTTTGGACAGCCTGTTGGCGTCGTTGAAGGGCATCCGGCAGGCAGATGGGCCGCACATGGTCAGAGAAACTAACTGGCGTTTCCAGGCGCACTAGAGCCGCTGTTGACCCTTCGACGGGACTCTTAATCATGCCAATGATGCGTCGCCTTTGCGTCCAGGGTGCTCGGGCCGAGAGACGGACAGCTCCCACAATGGCCATCCATGTGGCACGTGGCTGACCCTGGAAACAGCTCTCGGTGGTGAGGACCCAATCTTCTGATATCAAGGTGCCATCGCACACGTGTATATCCTCACGGAAGAGGGCCACCAGCCATGGCCAATCGCCGGGCGATGACATCTTGGGCAGGGACAAGTGTTGCTTGGCATTGAATAGAGCTGACTGAATGCCACACTTTAGATTCCCGCATCCCACATACAACACTTGACGTTGTGGACAATGGGTCCGTATGAAGCTAATTTCCGGCGCATGAGGATCCAGAACACGTACGTAATCGGTCAACTGTTCCGTATCGTTCTGCACATCAAAGATTTCCACGGATCTGGGGAGACGAAAAAGAAATGGCATGTGATTAGTTGAATTTTCTCTCATTCTCCCTAATCTCATTCATCATTACTCATAGCCCAGGGATTTGCATAGGGACTCGGAGACTGTTTGACGCACTATCAACTTGGCATCGCCCTCTAGACCTTCGGCACATAATTTGCCAACAACTCCCTTTTCTGAGAAGACGGCATAGCCAGACGCATGGAAACGCGAAAGATATGGTACTAATGGCTCCGGTTGGAGTAGATCGGCAGCCAATGGAGCAATGGAAACTGCAACAAATGGCAAAAGGAATGTAATTTAAAAATCAACTCAATTTTGCTCCCCAAGTTTGAGCTTACGGCAATCCTTTTCATCGGCACCATCCGGGCAATCAGCCTTGCCATCACATCTCGCCTTGCGCGGCACACAGGCTCTTCCACGGCCGCAGTACAGAGCATTTGGGGCACAGAAGGCGCAACTTCGCTCATCCGACAGATCCGGACAATCGGCATAGCCATCACAGAGCCGCGGACTCTGGACATTCGATTGCATGTCGCTGACACAGTGCGGCTTCTGTTGGCACGATTGGCTGCCCGTCGATTCGGGGAAACGTTCACAATCGAAATGCTGACGAAAACGTGCCGGCAATCGACCGCCGCAGCCGGCCATAAAGGACTCACAGTATTCACGGCAAATGGCACCCGGTGTGGGTTGCAGCAGCGAACCGTGACCTTGACACGGTGGCTGCAGTAGACGACATATGAAATCGTAAGCCTCCCGATAGCATTCACCGTCGACCAATTCACGGAACACAATGACATCCTCGGCCACTTGCTCATAATTGGCATGACCCAAAAGATTCGGATAGGTTGTCACGTTATAGCCAACATTTCGGCAATAGTTCAATTGCAGCGGTTCACAACGACGCGGTGGCTGTGGTGTGGTTGTGGGCAATTGTTCTGTAGTCTCGTCGTGACCACCCAGCGGTGAGCTGGACATGATGGGCTCTTCAATTAGACCAGTGGTCTCTTTGATACTCAAACTGGATATATCCACCGTCATGTTGGAGAAATGTCGCCGCTGTTGATCGCTCAATTCCTCATGGAACAGGGCCAGTAGGTCACCACTACTCACCAGACCCGCATAGGGATCAAAGATCATATTGAAGTGAACAATCACATTGTTATTATCCTCGCTCCTTGAATATAATGAACGAAATAGACGATCAATTTATATGTTGATTTAATACATTTGTCTAACGCTCTTAAGTGATAATTTTTAATCGAAAAGCAAATATCGTCTTCCCTTGCCTAGCAGTGGAAAAACGAAAGACTATTTCGGGAACTTACCCATCTAAGGCCAATATCTCGCTACCCTCGTATGCCTCACGTAAATCGGAACGTCTTAATGTTAGATTTATGCGCTCCCGATAATCCCGGGCTTTATGCTGAAAACGCAGAGAATTCTGATTGGCCAAATCCATGCTCCATTTATCATTGAGCACCATGAAACGACCACGAAATATGCGATCTGGCAGCGGTTCCGGGCGGAAATACGTATCTACCGAGTACAAAGAAAATCAATTTCAAAGCTCAGCAATTGCTATCATGTTTAAAGTTAACTTACAACCAATATAAACAAATATACCGGCCACCAGGAGGGCTATCAGAAAGCCAGCTATCACAGCGCATCCACATTTCTGTCCATCGCCCAATTTGCGACGAGTGAAACGTATATCCGAATCGGTGGATAGCACCGATTCAGATTTTCTACGTAAACCTTGGCTGTGACTATGCATATGATGTTGCAGATGATGTTGCTGTTGCTGCTGTTGTTGTTGTTGCTCACGTTCACGATCACGTTCACGTTCACGATCTCGTTCACGTTCCCGCTCTCGATCACGTTCCCTTTGGTGTGGTGTTGCCTCCAATCCTCCGACAGCAGCTAGTCCTCCAACTCCATTGCTATGCAAATGATGCGGCTTATGATGCCTTGTGCATCGCGTATTATGAAAGACCTTTGCCGGCTGTATCATAGCTGCTGGCACAGTTGACCCAGCTCCAGTTCCAACTCCATTGCCATTGCCATTGCCACTGCCATTGGGATTTGGATTGCTTTGAACGATGCCCTGAAAAAATGACGAGGGAAAAGTCATCAACAATTTTTTTTAAATTTTTTTATTATTATTATTTATAATTTTGGTCATTGACCACAAAAGCGTCTTAAATGATTTTGGTTATTTAAGGCTATTTTTTTTTTACGCCAAATCATGCCGTTAAATCAATCGACGGAACGAAACTCAACGAAACCCCTCCCATACTTCATTTTTCCCCCTCTCGTCATGAGTTTTGTTCATCAAGCCACTTGCAGGTTTTCTTTTCTTTTCTTTTCTTTTGGAACCATGCAAATTTTTTCGTGGCATGCAACCAATTTAAAAAAAAAATGCAAAAAACAATGAAACAAAAAAAAAAACCAAAAATTAAAAGGAAGCCCCAACATTAATTAAGGAAATTTCTCGTTGCGTTTTTCTTTTGAATTTATGGATATTTTGCGTTACCATTAGCTCAATTAGCCAATAATTACAATACTCATACCGAGATTATAGGTTTTTATGAAACAATTTGAACGCATAAACATGCCATAATAATTATTGACAGTTAGCCGATTTATGGGGCTGAATTCGATTACCTAAAATACGTAAATTAAATAAAACGAAATGAGCTCAACACTAACTATTAAAGGTTGATCTTTAAAATGGCCAATAAGTACAAGTTAAGCAATCCTAAAGGGGAACAGTCTTCGGTCTATACACATTTAAAAAAGATTAACTTGAATGTTCAAAATAATGACAATCTGCATTTCAATGTTAATTTAAGCCCTCTTTTGTTTTGCCTACACCTATTTTAATTTTAAAGAATTTGAAAAATATACAATACTTATAGATAACCAAAGTCGGATCTAGCTCATAATTTTGAAGATCATTTACGAGGTAAAATTGATCAGTTTTAAAAGGAAAATTTCGTTTTCGGAGTGAAAATTGTTCTCGTTTTTTAATTTGAAGAGCCATATTAATGGCTATATGTATATGTAATTTAAAATAGTTGAAATATTGAAACATGTTGACGAAAACTTTAAAAATTCTTTTCATATTTAAGTGAGGAAAAGGAACTCCTTGACTATTATTTAACAGTCCCCTAAACATCTTTTACCCAGTCTTTCATAAAAAACGGTTTGTTGATTAACAGATTCTTCATTATTACCCAAGAAGCTTAGTAAAAGGAACTTCGTGTTTTAATTACAATTATCATAGCCCCTTGAAGAATTTTACCGATAATCAATTTCGGTGACTGGAAACTCACTTCTGGATTTAGAATAAGAGATTTGGATATTTTTGGCACTGAACTTGACTAGACTCGACTAGAATCGAGATCTCGAGTCATTATTTTAACTTGAAAATAAAGACATGTATTTTTCAAAAACTCAAAAATTGACCAAATTAAAACTTTAAAAAATTCCGTTTTTTAATAATTGGCTGTTCAAAACAGAAAATAGGCGTGATTTATTTAAAATTGAATTAAAATGAGATATCTCTTTTAAAAATCAGTTAAAATTTGGCAAAGTTACAGATTCGCAAAGCTAAGAAGTTACGAATTTATAGAATTTTTCAAATTAAATTTTTCTCCATTTACTATATTTTGATAAATGAATAAATATTGAATCTACCTTTCAGTTTTTAAGTCTCTTCTAGTCGTGCTAATCTGGCACTGCGTTAGTGTGTTTACTCTGTATATTAGATTAAATTTGATATAGAACTTGTTGATTTTAGGCACTTTGATTAACGGTTGGTCTACCGTTTTAAGTCACTAGAGCATTTCCACGTGTTATATTTAAATATGTATATATTTAGATTGTATTTTTACTATAATCTTAACTGGCACGTATCTAACTAACCGTTGGGTAGTCTGCCATAAGGAGAAGATTTTGTTAAGGTATCTTTATATATGTATGTGGTATATAAGTTAAGAAAATTCCATGCGGTTTGCTTTTAATGTCTGAATGTTGCAAAAGCAGCAACAGAAGAAGCAAAAGAGTTTGCCGCAAAAAAAAAATACAACATACCTTTAGAAAATTAATTAAAACGCAAGCCGACAATAAGTAAGTAAAGAAAAGTCAGAGAGAGAGAGAGAGAGAGACAGAAAGAGAGAGGGGGAGGGAGAGAAAAAATACTTATTGTGCGTTTAAAGTAAAAGTCTATGCGACTTTTAAATACCTATTTTATAATTAAAAATTTAATAAATATAATTAAAATTAATTAAAAGAAATCGCTAATAAAATAGACAAGACCAATTAGATAGGGATTAGTTTCAAAATTCATATTAGAAGCACAAAATAACATAGTAAATTAAATACTTTTGACTTGTAATTGTAATGTCTAGGGAACGTTTTTATTAATTATTCTTAATACTTAAGAAAAAAGGTATTAAATAACCAATATCAGTTGCAATTTAAAAGCATTATAATTGAAAGAATTCTTTAGTGTAACATAAGTTTTATTCATATTGAAATTACATAATTGTATTTTCAATCAGTCCTATTATCGAGTAGGGAGAAGGCAAATATGTCTAATCGGAATCGGTTCAGAGTTATTGAGATCGTTTTTAGAAAAATTGCATTTGAAGACTCAGAAATAGTTTACCTTTAACTCTCTCTCACTAAACATTTAGTTTATTCTTGGAAAATGTTTTCTCTGATTTTCTTGGACCTTTTAGTAAATATACTAAATGATAATGACGAAAGTTTATAACTAAACATACATATGTACATATGTACGTATGTATATGTAATCTGGCTAAAAATGTTTAAGCCCAAATCAAAGATGATTTAGTCCGTTATTGAATTGTCTACAAACCGTTCGCGTTTCAGTCAATTAATTTCAGCTCGAAGCTATTTTACTTTATGATTATATAGCATTCTGATTCTAAAAGAATCTAGTCTAGTAATCCGCTCTGTTTTGTCTACTTGTTGCATGATTTTGAAGCGGCCTAATATACCATTTAGTGGGAATATTTATTTAATGGGTATAAAAACATTCAAGTGTTAATGCTGCTGCCAATTGCTGGCTGTTTCTTGAACATCTTCTTGATCTGAACAGGTAAATGGGTCAGCAATTGACCCACTTTAACGGCGGCGTGATGCTGTCCCGCCTACCCCCCGACCCCTACTCCAAGTAACCCCCCCTTTTGCTCGACCCCTTGGCTTGCTCATGACTCTTCGCATGCCGCATAACAATAATAATAATAATAATAAAACAGAGCAACAACAACAACGAAATGTAATTAAACAACAAATGGTTTCCTCATTTCATAATCAGACGTCGGTCAACGCGCTTTATTTTACTTCTATCTTTCTTTCTTTCTTTCATTGTGCTTCTTTTTCTACAGTTTGTAGTTGTTGCTTTTTAATTGAGCATGTCCAGTTAAGCAAACTTATTAGCATCATGTTGCAATTGTCTCAAATCTCCATTTCCCACTCACTCCAAGGCACACACACCTCACACACACACCTCACACACACACCTCACACACACACACGCACACACACACCTCACACACACACACACCTCTAGCCAAAAGTCAGTTAGCCGGCGTTACGCATTGTGAAGTGCAGTGAGGCGCGCGCATTCATCAAATGTCTTTCGATTATCTCATAACACTTCACACAGATGCATTCACAGCAGCATCCAGCACTTCCTTAATTATATATATATATGTGTGTGTGTGTGTGTGTGTGTGTGTGTGTGTGAGTGTGAGTGTGTGATATTTAATTACAATTTGCCGTCTAAACACAGGTGGAAAAGTGAAATAATTCATCGCCATCCCGCGGGTACATTGCCTCACCATCGAAAGGCATTCAGACATACATAAGAGACAGACAGGGACTGAAACCCGTAACAGACCGGAAATAGCCGCAGTCTCAGTCTCAGTCTAAACGAACCACTAACACACTTACATACAATGTCAATTGCAAGCTCTTAAATACTTATTAATTAGCTGTTTGGTCTAAACTGTTAAAATAGCCAACGGATATGAAAAAAAAACAGCATAAAGATCTATTTCACATTTTTGTGATCATCGACTTAAGATTTTTCTAAAAGAATTTTCCATCATTTTCTTTTACTCAAGTAGCATTTTCAACATTTTTTCAAATATCATGAACCTTTTCAAACATTAATGAATTAATAAGAAATAAGGTCTACAAACTTATGGGCTTACAAGCGACCAAAATAACAAAAACAAAGATAACCAGAGGGCCGGGGCTAACTTCGACCGCGTCAAAGTTTGTATACCCTTGCAACTTTTATGGTATGTAACTCTTTCCTTACCTATAGGCTAAAGGCTAAAGGCTAATGTTTGCGAAAGAACGGCCTACAATCTTAGCATAGGAAAAAACTAAGATATTGATCAAAGTCACTGTTTTCCACCGATCGTTCCTATGGGAGCTATATGATATAGTTACCCGATCCTTATCAAATTTGGCACAGTCATTAACAGATATATTAAACTAACAAATGTTTAATTTGAAAGCAATCGCGTCAAAAGTAACGAAGTTATTCACCAAAGTCACTGTTTTCGAAAGATCGTTCCTATGGGAGCTATATGATAGAGTCACCCGATCTTGATCAAATTTGGCACAGTCGTTTATATTAATTGTAATTAACTCACCAATATTGAATTTCATGACAATAGGTCAGAAAATAACGAAGTTATTAAGAAAAGTCACTGTTCGTGACTTTGCCATTTGTATGGAAGCTATATGATATAGTGATCCGATCCGGCTGAATCCGAGATATACAACGCCTGCAGTATATACAACCCTACATGCAAAATTTCAGCTCTGTGGCTCTTACGGTCTAGGAGGAGTTTGCGTTGATCCAGACGGACGGACGGACGGACGGACGGACGGACATGGCTATTTGACCTCGTCTCGTCGTGCTGATCAAGAATATATATACTTTATATGGTCGGAAATGCTTCCTTCTATGCGTTGCACACTTCTGACCAAAATTAATATACCCTTTTTGCAAGGGTATAAAAAATAATAAAAACTTCTCATAGTTGACGGAAATTCGTAAATTTTTTGAAGTGAAAGATCCAAAAACCTTATACATATATACATTTTGAATTGGTACAGGTCCCACTCTTATCCGGCACTGTCTTCAAACCTCAAGGCTAAGAGACTGATTGAGCATTCAAAATCTATGTATGTAGTTACAGAACATATTAAATATTGTATTCTTGGCTTAAATAAGGGATTTTCTACTACTGATTTTTATTAAAATTTTTATTGAAATCAATGACATAAATGTCGAAACTTTCTCTTGGTAGACAAATCACTTTGAATATATAAAATAAAGTATTTTATATGTCTTAATAGAGATTAAGTGTCTAATATGCCTTTATCTGTATCATAATGTCTGATTTCATAGCTTACATGTCTTGATCTATATTCAAACCACATACTGATAAGTCTGCTGTATTAAGTTATATAAAGTATCTTTTATTTCACAGTAAAGATGTAATTCGTTAGCTCTGAAGATTCTTATGCTTATTGTTTATATCCATTTTGAGCTGATATCGGCATATAGTTTTTTCTAAGTATCATTATTAGTCTGCTGATTTGACAATGATTCAAAAACTACTAACAAATTTCGAATAGAAAATGTCTTAAAATTGGATGAACAATTGAGCTTTTAATACTAATCTTTTTCTTTTTAAGATAACAATTACTTGCAATTAATTGCTTAGCAAACATTTTCCAATCCAACTTTGTATATATATAACATATTGGACATATTGTTAACTATACAAATCAAGCATTAATCAAATAAGAAATCATACGAAAATCGATTTAAAATAGCTTTTCAAAGGTTTTTCAAGTAATCAGAATAGAATAGTTACAATTAATAAATTGAACAAATGTGAGACATTTGTGGTTTTCAAATTGAATGAAACTTACCTTCCAATTCTTTTTCTCTTTATTGCGATTATTGTTGCAATTGTTGTTGTTATTGTTATTATTATTATTATTGTTGCTCTTTTTGTTATCATTTACTGCTGCTGTTGCATTTGCATTTGTATTTGCTGTGGCTCCAGACGACAATTTGTCCGCATCGCGAGATTTTTTAATCTGCAAAAACATAAAAAAAGTGAGGAAAAAGAATTAAAGCTTAGCTTGGCTTTTTTTTTTGTTTACAAAACTTGTTAATGAAGACAACACGACATGGGCAACAGGTGCTAATTGTTTTGGTCAACCAAAATTTGGCACAGCCAACAACAGAGACACAAAAGCTAGACAGAGCCAAAAAGAGGAAGACAGAGAGAGAGAGATAGAAAGAAGAGGGAGTGGAGGTGGGAAGGTAGGCCAAAAACCCACACCCGAGGGCCACAACAGTTTCATGACTCAAGACCAAAAACCAAGAGAGAGAAAAAAAGAAAACCAACAAAGTTTTAACCAAAATGTACATATATATGTATATGTATGTATGTATGCTCCAATTTTGTGTTGTTTGCCAAAGTTAAATCCCCTTAACATATATGCTCCGCACCCCCCTTCTTTGGCCAAAGACCCGCTTAAAGACTTTGTCCCAATGTCGACAGCGACCTTAGCACAGACAGAAAGAAAGTTTCAGCATTTCCTTTCTTGTTGTTGTTGTTGTTGTTTCTGTTGCCTTTTCTTCTCTTTCGTTTGGTCTGCTTTTATCTGCTTGTTTATTGTTTATGAATTATTTTTCTTTTTGTTTCTGTTGTCCAGCATATTTACATATTTTACTTGGCATATGAAAACATTTAACTCTCTATGCTTACCAAGCTTTAGAGCGTAACCAAACTTTGTTTTTCTTTTTGGGTTTTGGTATGTGATAATCGTAGGAATTTCGTATATAATTTATATAAAAATCAAGTATTTTAGTTAGGTTATAGAAGAAGAAGAAGACGGCATTCAAATCGTCTTTTGAATTGGGCTTTTCATATTCGATTGAGTTAACTTAATAGAGAAACGATTGAAATGGATAAGACGAATGAGTAGGGGAGAAGGCGGGTCGGGTAGTATACGGCCCTATGAAATATGGCCTAATATGGATCTGGATATATCTTTGGTAAACCTTTTCCCAAAGAAAATATAGTAATATTAGTAACCAAATAAATGTTATGCGGTTTTTTGGCTTACATAACTCATATCACTTCAAGTAGGTCTTGAACTCAAATACCAATTTAAAAAGGCTATTTGAAAATGTTGAAAAACAAAACAAGGATTAAGAACGTTTCTCTATTTACTAAGCTATCTACTTGGCATGGTCAAAACTCTTTGAGTTTTTGACTAATTCAGTGGATGAAAAATATTGTAAATATTAAGAATTCTTTCAGGTTTCGAATAATTTTTTTCTTTATACATATATTATCTTAATAATACAGATACATTTCTTCAAACCCTTGTAGTTTTTGAAAACTTGCTCAAATTAGAACTCAATCACATATCATTTAATTATTATAAAGTTAACATTTCAATTTCGTGTCTTACATTTGAAGTCAAAATTGAATTTATAAGTTTTCAAATGAGATATCACTTTGGAAAATGGGTTAAAATTTAGAAAAGTTACAAATGCGAAACGTTACGAGTTTCTAAGAATTTTCAGAATTTTAGAATTAAATTTTGTTCAAACTGTAATGAATGTGAATGTAAAACATTTTTTACAGACCTCTGAAAACTAAAGGCGCGAAAAAATATACAAATTGCCGCCCCCCAATAACCTGCCACCTCTAAGCACTTATAAATCCAGTCTTGATTGCAATCTAAATAAAACAAAAAGTTACATTTATAATTTTTTATAATTTCTAATTGATTTAGATTTGATTATAATTAAAACATTTTGAAATATATTTTCCATCAATCATTTTTTTTTATATTTACTTAATTTTATTTGGTTAATTTTTACATAATTTAATTTTGAGTTTTAAAACACAAATCACAGTCATTAAGAGTCGCAAATATTTTAATAAAGTTGTAATCAAAAATTAATTTGACCATTTACTTTGATTTACTAGTCTTCTCTTCTTTTTTTGATAGATGAACTTTTGTTTTCCTTTGGGTTAACTTTTACTTCGCCTTAGTTTTGGCTATCAACATTTTGCATCAACATTGTTGTGGCAACAACAACAACCATCATAATAACAATAACAATTATGCTTCCCATGTGAAGACCAAGTTTCGTTTTCGCTTTTCTTTCACACGAGACTAATTAGGAAAATTCATTTTCAGAAAATCACAAAAAAAGAAGAAAAAAACTAAACAAACAAACACATGGGAGAGGGAAGAGCTTGTTGTTGTCGCCATCGCCATCGTCGTCGTTGTCGTCGTGGTCGTCTCTTGTAAACATGTTTAGCGCAACATGTTGCCGAAACGTGTTTGGGGATATATGTATATCCAAGTAGCAACAAAACACTTTCATTTCTTCGTCATGATCATCGCCTTGGCTTTGAAATTTTTCGACTGCATTTGGCACGGAAAAAATTCGCTTTCGCTGCAGCTCAAAAATTTTTTAACCAATACGAATGCAATTTACAAAATGTTGTCGTTGTTGCTCCTGCTGTTTCTGTTGTTGTTGCTGCTGCTGCGGTTGCTTCTTCTTTTTCAAATGACACTTGTCAATGAAGAAACGAGTTCGTGGCCTAAGTCTTTTGAACTTCTCTATCGCATTGACTGCACTTTCACAGCAACAACAACAGCAGCCTCACCACTACCAACATTCAGATAAGCAGACAGTCAGGCAAGCAGGCCTAAGTGCTCACTTAAGTTGACCTTATGCCCGCTGCCAATATGGCAACAATACGAAAGAAAGTTGCAGCACAAAATATTTCAAAGAAAACTTCCAGCGACAACGACAAGAAAAACAGATGCAGAAAGGAAAGCCACGCGTGGAAGAAGGGGAAAATTGTTGTTGAAAGTTAAGAACTCCATATGCAAATCGTCGGGGTCACCATGCTTTGAATTTACCGAATATTTACTAAAGAAAACTTTAGATTACTTTGCACTTTAAACATATTAAAAACTTTTTAACTTTGAATATAAAATGTCGGGGTCACCATGTTTAGAATTTATCTATAATTTATCAAAACAATAACATACGCAAGCAAACAGAACATTTAATTAGAGATCATGAATTTATATCAACTTTTTAGTACATTGTTTTCAAACATACATATGTATATAGTACCTACTTTGTGTTGACTTTAAAAAAAGAAAACGACAAATTTCAGTAACTAATTTAGCATTTCTTTATTCTTCTTGTGAAAAAAGAAAAAAAATTTGTAAAATTTATACTAAAAAGGGCTTGGACTTTAAAATATTTAATAGATGATGGTTTGTTTTTTTTATAAATGGCAAATTTCGTGAAGACTTTTGTTTTTTTGTGATATTATGTAGATCTGCAAGAGTTCATCAACCCAATTTTAGACAACAAGAAATACAAAGAACCGAAACCAAAAGAAAAAACTGGAATATGCTAATATTGTTGTATTGTATTATCAACCACATTGTGCGGTTCCCATAGATATGCACATACATATACATACATATATGTAAACACACACACACACACCATGACCAAACCCACTTAGAAAACTAAAAAAAAAAAGAAGAAAAAAAAAATCGCTTGCTGAATAAACAATTAAGTCAACTGAAAAGGTAAGACAAAAGTCAGATAGATAGAGCCCCCGATGGTATTCCTCGATCATGGATCGCATCGCCCCAATGGCATTTCAATTAATTTTGCTTGTTGTTTCTGTTTTTGTTTTTTGTATTTTTAAGAACTTTCTACTTCATTTGGAATGCAAAAACCGAAGGAAAAACCGAAACCTAAAAGCCAGCCGGCAGTCAGTACGTCAGTCAGGCGACTTTTCATCGTATTGCATTTCAATTTGCAATAATTGTTGTTGTTTGTTTGTATGTTTCTGTTTTGTAGGCTTGCGTAGGCAGTTGACATGAGTCAACGTCACACCCTAAAACGGGCAACCCAGTTTTATGTTTATAATTTTTATTTTATTTTATTTTGGAAAATCAGTTACAGTCACGTTCTTTGCCATCGTCAGTTGATAGTAGGCCTAACCCATCTATCTGGCAATGCCATCTATGGGTACTGCAACTCCTCCAACTGGTCGACTTCTCCTGCTTTACCACGCAACTGTCCTCTATCTCTCTCTATCTCTTGTCTCTAGGAAGGGTCAAGTCAGAAGGCATCAGGCAGGCAGCAGCAGCAGCTTTCCCCATTTCCAGCGTTTGTTTGTTGGTTCCATTCCCATTCCGTTATTAATTCGTCACGATTGAGTGGCAGCTGCTTGGCGAATGTCTTTTGGCTGCCGCTGCAGCTCGAAGCGACAATCTTGTGGCGGCTGTGGAAATTACATGGTGAAAAGCTGTCACAGCTGCTGCTGTCTCCAACGATCTTTGCCTGCCTGCGGTTGGTGGTGGCCGCACGTGGCTTCTAGGTAAATAGAAATTTGAGATTTCAACCAGATAAACCATGCTTAGATGATTAAACTCTAATAAGAAGTACAAAGAAACATTGCCCCACCAATAAAGTTAAATATTGTTGGGGCTACTTTATTTCGATTCTTTCTAAATTGATATAGTTTGTCTATGACATTCGAAAATCTTTGATATTTCGTTTTTGTTTTACTTAACATATCTTTTTATAATTTTATATGGTCCAAATATAAGAATCTTATGATTCTTATATAATCTTTTAATTGGCGAAAAGAAAAGATCACATCTCCATGATACAACTAGTTGGGAATTATAAAGAAAACAACCGAGTGATAGAAAGAAAGGCTTATCGCTTTAAAGTTCAAAAGATTCAACTTTCAAATCGACTTATATATTTCAGTATTAATCGAAATAAATTAGGTTTTTAATTATATTTTTAATTCACAAAGATATCTACGATAAAGTTTATATTATTCAATGACTTGCTGATAGTTTAAACAAATTATTTAATATTTATTAACATTTCCGTTTTGTTTTTGCAATACTATCACTAAAACTCACCATAGATATATGTATGATTGATTGATTTAGTCATTTTTAATGATTATCTTTAATACAAGATACATTATTATATGATGGAAACCTTCAAATTTCTTACACATTATAATATTTTGGTTTTTGCATTCTTTGTCTTTTATCTCTTTGAAGTCTTTGAAAATGCCTTAAAATTCTGAAGTTACTTTCACCAAAAATTGTTAATTAATAGTTGACTTTCTTATGGGAATAATCAGTTAAAAATTGATGAAACATTTTAACAAATTTCTGATGCAATCGAATAGATAAACCATTTCCCAAAATAATAAAAAATTGCAAAAAAAAAAAAAAAACAAATAGCAAAAACAAAATGTTAATTTCCGTTTCAAATAACCAAAAACAAAACAAAAGAAACATTTGCATATTTAATTGAAATGTATCTTGACTTTGTGTGTGTGTGTGTGTGGTTTTTTTGCAACTCAAATTGTTAGTTGGAACTGCATCAGGAAAAGGCCAAAAAAAGGCATCAAAGAAAACGTTAGAGAAACATTAACAAAGATAGAGACAAAAAAAAGAGACAATGTTTATAGGTACATACATTTGTATGTATGTATTTGTGTCTCTAGGTAAAGTTTGGCGGTTGCCCACGTTGATTTCAGTTCAAGGCTAAAAACAAATTGCAAGCAGTGCGTATGGCAAGAGAAACGAGGTGAGCTTGGCAAATTGTTTGGCTTTTAATAGTTGGTTTTTCTTCTCTCTTTCTTTCTTTTGGTTTTTTTTTTGGCAATAAACCATGGCCAATTGGAAAGTAAAGGGCGGCCAACAACTTTGTCTGTATGTGGGTATTTAAACGAAAGGAAATTCAATTTAAAAGACATGCCCATAAATCGCAGTTAATAAACGAGAAGCAGCAGCAGCAACAGCAGAGGCAGAGAGACAGCAGAGACAGTCAGACAAGTCAGAAGCAGAGGCAAAAAGCCAATGCCAAATGATTTGTGCCACTTTCTTTGGGTGGCAAGCAAAAGACACGCAGACACATGAACAAAACATATGGCTCAGATGGCATAGAATGTCGCTGGGCACAGTGGTTAAAACATTAATAACTTGTTTTAAGGTTTATATTTTTAGAGCATGTAAATTTAGTTTCCATTATAGATAAAAATATTCCTATGGATTTCCATTGAGACTTTTCTTAACTCTTATAAGTTCTAATGCATTAAAACGCACTAACGCACTTTTTGAACTACTTTGTCCATTGTTTATTTTAGAAAGAGATGAGTTCGAGGTTCAATGAACAATTTTGAACACTATTTAAAAAAAGTACAGTTTAAGTTTGTCTTTTTTTACAATATATATATATTGGTTTAAAATTGGTATGTTCACCTAAATAAAACACCTAACTACTTGAAAAACAAGTCAAGATCCTAATTTATAATAAAAACATTGCCAATTTTGAATGAAAAATTTAACAGAAATTTGTAGGAATTTATATATTTTATATATTTTTAATTTATATATATATATTTATAAATTTTTATAATTTTTAAACAAACTGATTAGTTACCAAAAGGTTTAATATTAATATTTTGTTGAAAGCATCATTCTTAAGTGTATTTTTCTAGTAAATTAAAGAGTTTGAACAAATTTATGTTTCAGTGTTCTGGTTTTTCACAAATTAGACCCACTGTGCGCTGCTCCATTTTATAGAAGCCATCGCTGCCGCAGTCTACGTTAACGTTAACGTCATCGTCATCGTTGTCTTCAATGTCTTTTGTGGCTTTTATCATAGTACAATAATTTTTTTTCTGCTTCTAATTTATTTCAATGACATTTGAACGAAAGAAATAAGGAAAATAGGCAAGAGGCAGAGGGAGAGACAACAACAAAACAGAAGTGCAAGACAAGCAGAGAAAGTTCTTTCTACCTACCAGTCTCTTCCCCCCTCTCGTCTATCTCTGTCTCTGTCTACCATTCTCTTTGGGATTGGTTAATTGACTGATTGATCATGATTAGAAATACATACGAGTTTATGCGCCCCCCCCCAAAAACCTTACCCCACCACCCAACGTACTCGCCACTCCCGCTCTGCCTCCCCCTCTCTCTCTCTGTCCCTGTGTGTGGATCTGGTCTATCAAAAAAGGTCAAAACCGGGCTTAGCTTATTGTTATGGCTTAAAGTTATATATGTATCTATCTATCTATCCTCTTCTTCTACTTCTTCTCTTATTTCTCTTATTTTGCTATTTGGCATTTGTGCAAAATGGCAAAACAAATGCTGCCGTTCAACCTGTTGCTTATGAGTGAAGGAAAAATGCAACCAGGCGAGTGGAATGAATGGATGGTTAAGTGGAAAATGCAACGACAACAACATTCGTAAATGGGTAAGAAAACTATGGTAAAGTAATTAAATAAACAAAGAAAAAACAAAATTGTGGCATATTGTAATTGCATATGTATGTATCTGTGGATATGTATGTATGTACATATGTATGTATAAATGACAATGTGCCAATTATTTAAACAAATGGCATAATGAATCCACGTCGGGGTCACCATTTGAATTGACATCACGATGAGAAACTAATTTTGCACTAATTATCATAAAGTTTATGCATTATGCATATATTTATATGTATATAGTATGCTAATTTTGTCAATTATATAGGTTTCAAAAATAAGTAAGTATATATGCACGTCGGGGTCACCATTTTTAATTTATAGCAATCGCCTACAAGACATGAACTGAAGGCTAGACATTTTGCAAAGTACTGTTGTTATTATTAAAGGAAACATATCCCGAATCCTTGATAGCAGAATTTCAGTTACCATTTATCAGTTTACCAGTTTACCGTTAAAGAGAACCATTTTAAAGAGATATTAATTCGGTTAAAATACGTATAGAAATTTTTATTTTTTTTTGACTACAATTTCCCGTTCTTGTTAACCTTAACCACGCAAGCCTCTAGCCAACTTCAGTCAGTTTGGTTAAAAGCCATTAAATGCTTTCGTCTTTTGGCCTAAGTTAGAGACTAAAAAGTCTGAGCATATCCTGCTGCACGGCATAAAGCCAATGTTCTTGACATTCTCTATTGATTGGCATTAAATAACACACAATTTCTTGCACATACATATATTTTCATATTCAATAGATGATTGAGAGCCACAACAATGGCCACTTTTGGGCATCGATCATCGGCTATTGATTGAGCTTTAAATTGAAATTGCTTTTTACACAGAAATTCTCAAAAGGGCACAAATGGAGCGGTAGATTTTCAAAATGCCTCAAGATGTTTATAACTTTCGTTTTTTTTTTTTTTTTGGTTTTTTCTTTTTTTTGCCTTAGGTTTCTGTTTCTGTTAAATGGCTTTCCAATCTTGGCTTGTCGTTTGTCATAGTTGGAAACTGTTGCCGTTGACGTTGTATCCATAATTAAAATGAAACAAAAGTAAAAGCAGTCATTTAACAAAAAAAAAAAAGACACAGACACTAGCAAAAGAAACAACTGTTTATTTTGTCATTAGTTTTACCAGATTTAGTTATTGCATAAGCTGCAATCAGATGAAGTCCAATTCGCTTTACTTTTCGCCCTATTTGAACGCTTTTTCTTTAAATTTCAAAATGTGTTGAGACATTTTACAAAAAAAAAAAAAAAAAATGAAAATGAATTAATATAATCATAATATTATTATTATTTAAATGTGTGACCATGTTGGACTAGGTGGTTGTTTATAATATACATTTTCAAATAATTTAGTGTAATAATTAAGGGCTTCAAATTGTTCATTGTATTAAGATTAGTTCAACATTGCCTCAGAATTTGTCTTCAAGTGTAATTGAATGCGGGATCGACAATTGGGACTCTATATTAGGGGCACATTATTCAAAATATGTTAACAATATATTGAGAATAGTATTCTCTTTTCTTTTTATTGTATTGTGTATTTTAAATACCCATTAAAATTTGAATAGAAATTGCCATTTTTCGTCTCCGAAATTACTCCACAACGCGAGGGCTCTTGTTGCCGTTCTAGCTAAAACTAAATGACTAATTGACAATTTACATTTAATGAAAGAGCATTGAGTATGTGCACTTTCATGTGTATGTATGTATAGGTAAAATCAAAGTTGGCCAACAATCATTTCTGCTGCGACTATTTTTCCGACTGCTGCTTTCGTCGACTTCCAAAATTGGCCAAAAGTAACAGTTGGAACAGTTCCTAGTTTTAAAATGTATAATTTGGCTGTTGCTATCAAAGCAATCTGTTTCGGGTCTTTGCTATTGCTGCTGCTGTCGGGTTTCTTGTTTTCGGAATTTTGCTGTTTGCTGTTGCTGTCAACATTTTCTATTTCGGTTATTTGCTGCTGCTGTTGCTGTCAGATTTTCTGATTTCGGTTTTTTTTTCGGAAGCAAAAGCAACACAAAGTGTTCGTTTTCATATTTGCTAAACAATCAATCACAGCAATGAATATCACAAAATTTCTGACTTTTGCTAATTCGACTAGAGCAATTTAAACACTGGAAGATACATAATATAAGTGTTGTAAGTCTTAAGGCCGAAAATTTTATTTAAATTTTAAACTTTCTACATACATATATGTATATTGTACCTATAAATGTTCTTTTGGCGGGTCTCAATTGGTTTCGTCTGTTGTTCAATAATATTATAATTATGAAACTATCGTTTATACATATATGGGACCTTAAAGCTCCGTAAATATTTTTTTTTTTAATTTCCAATTATTGAGACACTAAACAACTCTCCGAGGCAGTGCGGAATTAGCCATATGGCTGCTATATAGCAGGACTAGCAAGTGCTAGGAGACCTGTGCCTTGAATGACTAAAGGTAAATTGACAATTTTAGCAGAAAAATTAAGAAAATTTTTAGCTTAACTTTGTTTTATTTTCGAAAATGTTATCTCATTTAATATTTAATTTGAAATTGAAATGCAAATCACGCTTCTTTTTAAGTAATCTTATCAGGCAAGATGAAAAATGCCAAAATATTCCAATAAACCTTAATTTTATGAAGCTCTAATTAGGTCAATTTCTGGAGTATTTGAAAAATTGATTTTTTTATTTTCAAGTTAGAATGATGTCTTTTAATCTAAATTAAAATCTTGAGAACTTAAATTTTTGACAATTTTTGCCATCATGATTTTATTCAAAAATCAGATTGAAATGTATTTAATCAAATATCCAATTGTTTCATGTAATTTTAAAGTATGCTGAATTCCAATTTAATTGAAATACATATCACTTTTTGAAATCGTTTAAAAATTGGTTAAAATGCAGGCTAAAAAGATGAGCAGATCGACAAAAGTTTTAAAGATTTTACAAAAAAAAAAAAAACATTTTTCATTGAGGTTCTAACTTTGACGTTTGAAAGTAATCTTGAAATTGGCATTATGATCCCGAAAAGACGTATTCAAACAAGAATTAGAAGGCATTACTTTGTTGTTTGGTATTTTAAACTGTTTTAAAATTTCTGATCCATAACCAAAACTACTTAGATCGAGTTAGCAATACATTAAGTTTAGTCTGTTTTGAAAATTAACAGCTGGAAAGTACTTGTAAGTCAGTCAAGCATTTAGGAATACATTTTGAGGTGATCATAAATTTCATGATTTTGTAGGCGAAAAACGATTTCAAAATCTGTTAAATTTGCCAGATTTTTATATCCAAAAATAAAAAGTAGCATAATTTTAATGATTTTTCTACTAAGAGTAAGATTATATTTTGAAGTTTAAGGAGGAAGGGATGGAAGCGTATCCATTTATATATTTTGTTTTACTTTGTGTCATTCTTCTTCTTCTTTTGCCTCTTTCGGCTTATTTATGGAGATCTCTTTTGATTCAATCTACTTTATGAGTCTGTTTGTTGGCTACTGTGAAATTTTGTTTGTTATATGGAAATTATATGGATAAAATAATGCCTGAAGGTGCCGACATACGCCTCTTCTCTCAAAAGCCGCAGCATCAGCATCGCTGGCGTCGACGCCAACGTCAGCAGCAGCTTCGTCGAGTGAAAGTGCGTCCCGTTATATGTAAAGCCAATTTTGACTTAGTAACTTACTTTTGTACACCCCTAGCACTCCTCTCGTCCCCTGTGGAAACGCCTCTTTCATTATTGTTGGCCAAAAGAAATCAAAAGTTTAAATTTTCTCTCTATCTCGCTCACTCTACCTCTCTTTCTGTTTCTGTTTATGTCTTGGCTTATCTCCTCATGGCTCTTGCGCTTTATTGTTGTTATTTTAATTTGCAGCTGTTATTAATGCAAAATGTTGTTGCTGCTTTTTCTCTCTCTCTCTCTCTCTCTCTCTGTCTCTCTCTCTCTCTCAATGTCTTTTTGTCTCTGTGTCTCTGTTTTGTTTGTGTTGTTTCTCCCAGCAGCAGCAAATTTGTTTGTGAAATTATTCGTTGAATTTTTCGTGCCTTCCTTTGTTTTCTTGTTTTTCTTTCTTTTTCTCAAATTATGTATTTTTTTTCTTCTTTTTGATGGTCTTTGATGAGAATTTTGGAAAATGTCACTAAAAACCAAAAAGTGCACAAAAAAGTGAGAATAACGAATTTCAAATATTCTTTTCACATTTCAAAATTAAAACTCGACAAAAGAGTTTATTGCTCTTGTTTCTTAGCAGATTCTCCACGATTGGACTTACACATAATTAAAGTAATTTAAACTATATTTTCGAATAGGATTATCGAATTTGAGTCAACATTAAAACTAAAGTATCTATATCTTTAATCTATTCTTTATTCGCTTCATATATTTGTAATTCCCAACTAGTTTTTACACTTAGTCATGGTATTGGCCATTGTGTCATTTGGGCTAGCCATTTAAAGAAATTTGATATCCAAGCAGACAAGAAATGTTCAAATTATTCTGAATTATGAGTTTGGCACCAATTGAAATTATAATTCTTACAAATTATTTTGAACTATACTATTTTTCACCTACAAAATAAAAGGGAATTGAATTTCTTAACAATAGTTTTGAGTTAGGTTGAAATAATGATTGACTTAATTTTGACATATTCTGTATCTATATTATTTATCTATATTATTACGATCACATTATGATTTATGACTTTTGAGAGTTTTCTCTAAATCAAACCACTCATGAAGAACTTCTTAGTTCTTTATTTTTCATTTAGTGATTTGAATTTGGAATTACATAAAAAAGAGTATATTTTTTATATACAATTACATAGATCAAGGTCATTCATTCGACATGTTGGCAACAAGTTTCAAAAACAAAGCACAATGTATCTCAAATGGATCATAACAAAAGAGTAATGGTTACATATTTCTTGTGTGTTTCTATATATGATTTGACAAATGTTAAGGTATACCTTTGTACATATGTACCAAGGTTTTTGCTGACCAAAATTGTATGCTTGTAGTTTGTTAGTTATTATTGTTTATTATTATTATTGTTGTTGTTGTTGTTGTTGCTGTTGCAGGGCGGGTGTCGAGCACCCACCGACTATTGAGCAATTTGGAGCTTTGGCGTCTGTAATTTAAGCTGTGATCTGTGTGAATGTGAATGTGTGTAGAGCGCAAAAACAAAACAAAAACCCAAGAGAAGAAAAAGAGTAGAAGCACAACAACAACAACAACATATACATTCCAATAAGTCTATAAGTCTAGTCTAAAGTCTCTACAAGAAAAACAAAAAAACGCTAAAAAGTGATTGCAGCGACAAACTCGTTTGAGTTAGAAACAAACGCAACAACTTTCAGTCTTGTCTTGAATTTGTTGCTAATGCTATTTTAGATTTTTTTTGTTTAGTTTTCAGTCTGCAGCTTTTATGCTTATCTTGTGGGGTTTTGGGGGTGGGCAGTCCATTATTGTTGCTGTTGCTATTGTTTTTGTTTTGAGCCCAATCACCCAAAAAAACACTCGGCCACTTTGATAAGACTCAAAAGTACCTGTGGGTGAAGGAACTCTTACTGTTTTATTGGCATTTTAATTGATCTTAGTCATGCAATTTTATTAATAGATTTTCAGAATACCTCAAAGTATATCCCATGAATTCTAAAGATAAAAAATGGTCAAGGAATCTAAATTGTTATGGATTAAGTTAGAAACAAAATCGATTAGCTTATAACGTTCAAAGTCCTAGATAGTTCAAAAGAGTCAAAAATATTCAGTTGCTCAGTGAAAATGGCTCAACTTAATATCATACTTATATCTATTAAGGATCAAATCAAATGTCTAATAAATTTTGAGAAATTATTCTAATGTGTGTCTTGACTCATTTTTATGATATTTTCACTGGTGGGAATCTTGGGCTATGAAATGGAGGAAACTTGTTCCCTAAAGTATGCAATAAGCACCACAAGATGTTTACTTTTTGAAACATATACGTATAAGTATGTATATACATTTTGTAGTCTTCTGTGAATAGAGAAAAATACTCAAACTAATTAATCGACAATATTAAAGTTACAGAGCAAACGAAAGATATAAATTTGAAACCCATAGATCCTTTTCTAACATTTTGCATACTTTGAGGGGTAAAGTTTCCGCTATTACATTAATTAATTTTATAAACGTTTTTCATATTTACTTTAGAAAAAATGTAATATCGAAAATCCAATTACATTTTAAGTTTTTTCTACAAACTATGCCAGATAAATGCCATTTCCTAAAAAAACATTTCAAATATTGTTAAAATGAACTTTAATTCAACTCAAAAATTTATACAATAATTATACGTTTTCTAAAATATTATAAAAATTCTCTTTTAATTCGAATGGGAACCCTTTATAAAAGAAACAGAATATATCCAAGTCTAAAGAAACATAAATTAGGATAAGACTTGATAAAATTAAAGCAGAGT
Organism: Drosophila willistoni; assembly: GCF_018902025.1. Taxonomy (NCBI): domain Eukaryota; kingdom Metazoa; phylum Arthropoda; class Insecta; order Diptera; family Drosophilidae; genus Drosophila; species Drosophila willistoni. The sequence continues at coordinate 9,287,804 of NW_025814053.1, read as the reverse complement.
TTGATTATTTTTCGTGGAAATATTTTAAATAAAACACAGTTCAAACCTTTTTCTTTTGTAAATATTTTCAATGAAATGTCAATATATAGAATTGAAGTAATTCGGAAGTTGTAACTAGATAAACTTTCCACCAATCACTGGAAGTGGCCCGCCCTCTCTGTAGGAACTTCATCGTCTTTGGCAATTAACCAGGTTAACATACTTATATCTTGGCACTCACCTGACTATTACTGCAATAGTAAATGTCCGACATCCTGGAGCTGTTGTTAAATACTTGCGGGGTCTTAGACTGGCTCTGACTTTAAGGCCGTAGCATGACCGCGTTCCGTGCACAGAGAGCAGCAGCGGCAGTAGCAGGTGATCGTGATCGGTTGGTAGAGTGCCCTCAGCCACAGCTACCTGTTCCTCCTGACCGTTGCCCCGCACTTTTCTATTTGACGGAAAATCACAAATTGTCACACGATTTGAAATCGATAGGCAAAACTGATGCTAATGCTGACGCAGAAGCTCACGTTGACGTCGATTGTTGGTTTAGATTTTCCGCATGCTTTCATTAAATGTGGTATAAAATAACAAGTAACAACAACAATAACAAAACTAACAAAAACAAAACAAAAAAAAAAAATAAACAACAAAACGTAAAAATCTTCTTCACTTCACGCTTCGCCTTGCAGAACACTTCACTTGGTTGATGCCTTTTAGCTGTGGGTTTTGGCGCATGCGCGCGCGCACCTTTCTTTTCCAGGTGGTAAATGCTAGATATAATGTCGAACGATATCGAGATACGAGTGAAATGCGCCAACAGAGACGCAGACGGCGATGGAGACGGAGACAGACAGGCAGAGAGAGCGAGAAATATAAAAATCGAGAGAGAGAGCGAGCGAGACACACAAACAGAGAGTAGTAGTTTAGACAACGACAACCGTTTCGGGCCAAGTTTACAAGCAGACTAAACCAACTTAACTTGGCCAGTCGACAAGTCTTCGGGACCGTCTCAGCCGTGCATCACAAACACACACACACACACACATATACACACAACATGCTCGTGCATTGGAAACGTCTGCAGCAGCTTCAACCACAATGAAAGTTGTAGAAGTGTCCAACCAGTTTTGAGTTCAAATTTCTTGTATTTGCAATTTTAACGGTCATTTCTTTAACACTATCGCTTTGCTAAATAATCGATAAGTTTTTGAAAACTAAGTTGAATTTAAAATATCAAAGAAGCTAACTTCGGCTATGCCGAAGTTTATATACCCTTGCAGTATACTTGGCAATAATATTTTTCCTTTTTGAAATTTCTTTCCCTGCAACTCAATTCATCAATACACAGACAAAATATTATTTCTCTTTTTACCACAAGTTTTTCTTCTTCCATCATTTTCTAAGCAAAGCACGGCACGCATACACATACAGTTCATGTAGCGTTGCGTCTGTGTGTGTATGCGTGTGCTCTGTTGATTTGATGATGGCAGTAGTAGGCAGCAAGCAGCGCTGCCGGCAGCGTTTGAACCGATTTATATTGACTGTAACTTGTGTTCTATTTATCGGATCAGATTCAAATTTTGGGATCTGAGATTTTATATCTATTACTATCATATTGGTAAATTTCATGGGGATACTCCAATTTTTGCAAAAATGTTTCTTCTAGAGCTATATGATATAGTGGTCCGATCCCAAAGATTTTCATACTTTATCTCACCCGGGTAAAAAAAAGCTCCCAAAAAAAATTTCATCCCGATAGCTCTTAAGATGGCTGAGTAAAACGCGTACGCACCGACGGACAGACGGACAGACGGACATGGCTATATCGACTTAGCTTCTCATGCTGATCAAGAATATATATACTTTATGGGGTCGGAAACGTCTCCTTCTGTGCGTTACAAACATCTGACCAATTTTATAATACCCTCTGCAAGGGTATAAAAAGTATGTAAATTGCTACACATATTAACTATATCTATCCTGATTATCACTTATATAAAATGTTCTCGCAAAGATTCTCAATAAGCTTTATCATTTTCTTTAAAATAGTTAAGAAGTTCAGTGCCGTATCCGGATCCAGTGTAGCAATCCGAAAATCAATAATTGCAAAGATTTTTTAAAGATCAATATTTAGTCTACCTGCACTTTTTATTAAACTAAATTTTTGCCAATTTCTAACCAATTCCAAAAAGTTATATATTTCATATATTTTAATGTTTTATTCAATTTACAAAAAAAAAAAAACTTGATTTTTGCGAAAATATGTTTTTTTTGTTTATGTCTAGTATTTAATACTTTATCTAAAATTGTAAATAAATAAATAAATAAACAATTAAGATTTCGAAATTTTAATTAAAGACATACAAATTAACCAACCAAGAAATTCTTGACATTAAGGTTTATTGGAATACTTTGCTAATAACATTATTTGTCTCGCTTGAAAACATAACTTTATAATTGGCTTGAGTAACACACCAAATTCACTTTGAACTTAAAAAGATTAAAATGAGATATCACTTTTGAAAATCAATTTAAATTTGTCGAAAAGTTTAAGATTTTATTTTATATACATACCTATTTTATTCAGACTGTAATTTGCTAAACAAATGAATCAATTTTTAGTGTTCGAAAATCTTTTTACAGGTATTTTGCTGTGAAATTGCAGGGCCTTCAAAAACGCAAGTCCCGTAGCGTTGCTATATGGTTAATTCGGCACTGAAAGAGTTTCTTCAAAAACAAAATGAGATTGAAAACATAAATATATACATACTTTAACGTTAATATAAAATTAAATTAATTGTAGTACACATGTAATAATATTCAATTTTTTCACAATATTCACTTCGATGTTTTGCATTCAAACTGCCCGCCAATAAATTGCATAGCACAGTGGCGCCAATAAAGAAAAATGAAACATTGCCCTCAATGGGCGACACTGTGCTTCACAGTCATTTGCGCCACTTTGGTCACACTAATAATCAAGGTATATGGTGTGTTTGTGTGTGTGCGTTTATGACCAAACAGCTGTTTTTTCAGTTGCAACTAGTTCCGCTCTTCGTATTGGGCGAATCAGTTCGTTTTTGTTGAACCACAAGAAAGCAAGTTAAAATTGCATTTTGCAGGAAAGGAATCTGGATTTCCCTAACTTGTCATGGTCGTTGCGCTGCTGTAGACATTGACCAATTCCCCTTCTTATAGGGAATTCAATTAAGTTTAAATTAGATGAACGCAAATAGCAACGGTGGCGGAGGCGGAGGAGTTGGGATAGGAAACCCTGCTGCTGCTGCTGGTGGTCTTGGTGGAGGTGTTGGTGCTGGTGCTGGTGCAGGTGCAGATGCAGGTGTTGGTGGAGCTGCAGCTGGAGGTGGAGCAGGAGCAGGAGCTGGAGCTGGAGCCGGTTTTCTAGGCGTATTGGCTGATGCTGTGATATTGGGTGGCGGACCAGCCGATGGCGACAATGCTGGAAATGCAGCAACAACCAATGGCCCAGGCGAGGGCATTTCACTAACAGAGCTCAACGATGATCAGGATGCGAAAAGACGCAAATGCCTAGAATCGGATGAAACGCAGGATGGTGCGAGCACTGTAAGTACTCAAAGGAGAAGATGATGGAATTGGCGTCTCTAAGCAAACTTTTTGTTGTTGCTTTCTAGATGATCGATGCCAACAGTGTGCTAAATAAAATTGCCCATCTCTATGCCGAGCAATTGATGTCGGACATTGTGCTCCTGGTCGATGGCAAAGAGTATCCAGCCCATCGAGTTATACTGTGCGCCAGCAGTGATGTATTCCATGTGATGCTAATGAATCCAGAATGGAATGAGTGCAGCAAGCATGTTATCGAGCTGCATGAGGAGTCTTGCTGCTCAGCCGTATTCCCGCAGTTCATCAAATATCTCTATGTTGGACACATTGAGGTGACACTGCAGACAGTGATGCCCATGCTGGCGCTATCCGACAAGTACAATGTGCGAGATTTAATTGATCTCTGTGTGGGCTATATGATGAAGCATGTGGCCAAGGCGGCCACCAGTGGCTATTTGGTCTCTTGGCTGCAATACACACTCTCCTTTACGCCCACGCACAACGATCTCACCGAGACACTGAAACGATTCCTCAAATGGAATCTAGAGACGGTGGCCGAATCGAAGGACTTTGTAGAAATGGATCCGGCCATAATGCAGCTATTGCTGCAACAAAACGACATTGTTGTTACCAGCGAGTACAAATTGTTTACGATATTGCAAACGTGGCTGCTGCCCAGGCACGATCAGATTGGTTTCATGGAACTAATCGAGCAGACTGTTATTCACATACGTTTCGGCATGATGACACCGACCGAGGTGGCCCATCTGCTGATTGAGCCGCTGATTGAGTATCATAAGGAATTTCTTGTTAACCGCATTGCGATCGGCATGAGCTATCAGTCCGGCCAGGAGGATCGTGTCCGGGAAGTTCGTCATTCGGAATATGGCGAATTGCAATTCACGCCACGTCTCTACTGGAATGATACATGGAGTGTTGGCATCGATGTGCATAATTTTGACGAGATTGAGGACTATAAGAACTATGTGACCTGTTTCTTTTCCCAGCGTCACATTGCCGAGACTGAAGATGGTAAGTCACATTTACATTCTCCTACAAACAAACAAAAAACGATTCCACTAAAATTAAATATATAATTTCAGAACCTTCAATGACCTGGGAAATTGAATTTTTTCCACGAGGTGTTAGATACAATAAGGCCAAAATGGTTTGGGGTGAGGATGTGCCCGGCTGTTTGCTCAATACGGTACGCTTGCGTGTCACCTGCAAGAAGCATCATATCGGCGAGGAGCGTTTTAAGGTGAGGAATGAATGATGGCGAATTCATAATAAGATAAGATAAACAATCTTCAATTTATCTATCTATCTCTCTACAGATTGCCGTTCTGATTGTGGGCGTGCAAAATAAAATAACGCATATACGGACCGTGGTGGAGCGCACTGAATATTTTACGGATATTGATCGGGTTATCAATATCGATAACTTGTTACCCTATGAGGAGCTGGAGCATACATCGCTCTATCTTAGTCCCCATTTGACGGGAAATCAACGCAATACACTCTCTCTGCATGTTGTCATAACGCCCATGGGCAAGCACACCTGCCGCGACACACCGCCATTTCAATTCTAATCAAATCCATTAAACCTAAAAATCCGAATCTAATCAAATTCATCCCACAGCAGCTGTATTTTATTCTTCCATTTAAATTGATCTGTATGTGTAAATCGAGCCAATGTTTTGGTATCAGTCCATGTCTGACTGCAATTAATGGCCACTAATTCATAATCACACCAACACCCGACCGATTGGCAACATGTTATACAACCTCTATATACACAGTTTTCATTTGTTTTTAAGTTTAAGCAAGAGCCATCATCATTTCTTTATGTTCTTCTTCTTTTTCTTTCTAACTAAACTCTTAAAATATCATACGTAAATAAGTTTATATGTATGCATGCATGTTGTATGGTGGCCAGCAGCTCAATGCCAGGCTGAAGAAGTATATATATATATATAAATATATATTTACTATCTTGATAAAACACTAAACCTTAGACTATATGGAAAAGACATTTTTTCTAATAAAACGTTGATTTGTATAGAAATCACTAAGATGTAATGATCGAAACAAAAAGAAACGTTCAAAAATTCAATTAATTAGCTTTCTGTTTTCAGAGCTTAAATCCCGGAAAATGTAGAAGCATAAACCTTGGAAGGAAGACAAGTTAAATACCTACGTATCTGTTTAAAGAAAAGTCTTTTATCTTCTCAGAGAAAGAGTAATCTCTTTTGTCATGAAACTTAAATTCAAATTGATTAGTTTCTTGAAACGTATTTAAATGTTAAAGTTCAAGTCTAATATAATCAATGTCAGCGACAATGACTATGACTTGCTTGTATGTTCAAAGCTTTTAAGACATGTTTCATGCCAGTTAATGCTCTTTTTAATAATATCACATAAAACGACTCAACAGTGCAATATAATACAATTAAGATATATTCCTAGATATGTATATATGTATGTAATTGTATTCACCAGCGCATTAACAACCGCAATGTATAAAGTTTACAATCTGCAGAGATTGTTTATCTAAGGTTAATAGCTAGTCTTTCGTTTGCTTCAGATAAGTAAGAACCTAACACAAAAACGTTAAGATGGTCTTGCCCCCCATGAAGAGTTTATCATAAACATAGATATTATATATTATATTTTATTTTTATATATATTTTATTTATATATATATATATATATATTTCTTTTTCATTTCGGTATACCAAGAAACAAGGAAAAACAAAATAATATTTTGGTTAAAATTATCTTTTCATTGGATAATCATGTGCACTCATAGAATCAACACCGACATTAGGATTTATGAAACCCTCATGACTACGAATAATTCGTCATAATACAGTCATTTAGATTAGATACATACATATATTATATAGACATATATATATATATATATGTATATATATGCATATATATCATTGTATATAGTTATAGATCTGAATGTGTATAATTGTGTATTTAATGTCAATTTTTTAATATCGAATGTTGTTTAAGAGATCTAATCATTGAAATTAAAGAAAATTTCTATTATTTAAACGATCCATATCCCATTATAGGATATACATCTATAGATATATCATTGGTGACCCTGATGGGGTCTCTCTTTCTCTCCCTCTCTCTCTCTTTCTCACTTGGTGTCTGTGTACGATTCATTGCCAAGAGCGAAAGTGTTTTAACACTTGTTTGCTGACTTGCAGAATTTGTTGCCTGTTTTTGTTATTCTTCTGCGGATACTTTTGCTTTTCTTGTGTGTGTCTTCTTGTTTTCCTCATATGTTTATTATAGCCAAAAGTTTTAGTGCTTTACGAGTCCAAAGATCTATCTAAATAGAACCAAGCATAGCGACAACCAAAATTTTTACAGAGAGCAACAATTTGTAATCATCGCCGGGATTTAGTCTTGGGTACGGTTTGGTATTGGGCACGTACGGTTTGTCGAGAGATACAATGTGTGGTAAAGCATAGAGTTAAAAAGTCCACGTCTTTGGCTAAATGCTCGACAGTTGAAAATCGGGCGGCAGCGTCATCGGTAGTTTATATTTATTATTATTTTTTCTGTGCTCTCGGTTTCGGTTTGTCACTTTTTTTTTCCTCCCCTTACCTAAATCGTTGTGTGTATGTGTGTGTGTGTGTGTAAGTGCTTGTGTAATATTGTGTAACTGCTTAAATCCTAAAAGTCATGGATAATCAAGCCTATATCATTGACTGTGAACACAATCGTGGTAAGGAATACAAATAAAACAAATTTGTGTTTGTTTTTTTTTTTTAAATTTCTTCAGTTTTTGCTATGCTTTATTATTGCCAAATTGACTTTTGTTTTTTTTTTTTTTTTTTTTGGTAAACATATATAAGATATATTTATACATATATATATAATACATGTGTATTAATATATAATGTATGCAGGATATATACCGATTTTCTAACATATGTATGTGTATATATATTATGTTTTTGTATATCATATCTCATGAGTTGTATGCAGTTCCTTTTCTCGTCCTTGACTCGTGTAAAAAAACTGGCTGTATTCGTGTGTGTGTGTGTGTGTGTGTGTGTGTGTTCAAAAGTAAAAGTCGCTATTAAGGATATAAACCTACACTGCTTGCATTAGACTTAGAAGACAAGCCGTTTTTTTTTGTTGCCCCAAACTTGCTCAACGAACGTTCTCATTTACGAAATTGGTTGCTATTCTATCAAATTCGAGCCGATTTTTAAGTAAATCTGAATAATTGTCATTGATTTACATTGATTACGAAAGTAAGGCACTAAATTACAAAGGATGACTTTGCTGATTGACAAAAACAACAAATACTGACTAATATTGTAAAACAAAATGTGAAAATCAGACTAGATTTTGTACTTATATGTTTTGGGTGTTTTCAATGTTAGAGAGAAAACTTGCCGAAGCAAACAATGTTGATTTGGGAATTATGATTAAAGCAAGCAGTGTACTCTGCTTACGTACCATGCATTTTACAACTCATAATCGTACATGAAATCAAATATCGACATATCGATTTTTTTGCCAAACCGCATAATTGGTAGTAAGTAGGGCCAAATCGAATTGTAAGTGATTTAAAATATCTGATCTCCCATCTCTCTCGTGGTATCATAAGCAGTCCCAACTCGAAATTGTACATGAGAGAAAGCAATAATCTTTGGGCCCTTGATCATAGCAAGCAGTGCAATGTATGCCATGCACTTTATAATGCACCTACCAACACTGGATTGTACATGGGATATATTTGAATTACTTTCTCTTAGCTGATATTTACTCACTTTTTCTTGCCGAGTTTCCGTGTGTGTGTGTGTGTGTATGTGTGTGTGGGTGGCCTATAAATTGGCTAATTATTATTATCTATTCGAATTAAAACTATTATTGGGGGTTTCTTTTAGTTTTCCATTTTGGTATTTATGTATTGTATATATATGTATGTATATATTTAGGTTGGTTGGTATATGTAAATGTATATGTATGTAGCATTCGCTAGCTGCCTTTGAAAATTGAAGCAGTGTCCTGGTGGGGTGTTTGCTTGCTTTGCCGCTGTGTGACTTTGCAGTTTTCCTTTTCTTTTATTATTATATATAATATATATATATATATTTTTCTTTTTGTAGTTGCAATTTTGTGACTGAGTGAAGTTCTAGTGGATGTGGGTCCCGTATATAAGTATGCTTTGTATGTATCTATGCAATATGTATGTCTTTTTCGTTTTTCGGTAGTTAACTAACTAGTACATATGTATAACTATTGTTCAACATGTATACTCGTAGTATGTATGTATTTGGATATATGTTTTTCGTTTTATTTAGTATGCAAAAGTAGTTTAAAGTTGTTTTGTTTTCTTTGAGGGCCCTCAGTCTTCTTCCTTGTCCTTCTACATAGCTGAGATGAGACCCACTTAGAGACGACTTTGAATATATATTTTTATATATGTGTATATATATGTATTGAGTGTATATATCCCTCTATATAAATTGTTATTACTTTTTTGATATATTTTACGGTTTCTTTCGATCCTTTTGATGCTTGGAAAGATGGATTATTAAAGATAATCTTATCATTGGGGGAAAACTACGAGTATAACAAATTGCAAATTTCTTTCCATCATCGGGCATTCCAATGTCTAAGATCTACTACTATTATTCGCCATTATATCCTTCTCTTAGGTGCGTCTGTCTGTCTGTGTGTGTGTGTGATATGAGAGTCCGAATTCTGTGTAGAAAGTGTCCGCGTCGGCTTAAAATATATTGAACTAACTTTGGCCATCTAATACATATATAACTGCTATATGTATTAGTAGTATCTGTGTAAGGATGTGTGTACGCTTCACAACGATTTCGTTCCTTACTTCTCAAAGATTAGTTCACCGGTTAAAAACGGATTGAGATACGTTTGCGAATCGTAGCCAGACACCGTGGCCGTTGTTGTCCTCCGTCGGGCTTGAGCTCCTCCACGTCGCTCGCCATGGGCATGATTATGGGCATGATGCGAGGGTCGCTTCTCATCGCTGGGACTGAGGATCAATGGTATGGGCATTGATGTATACAATTGCAATGGCTGCTGCACAATTGTTCCGGCCGCTGGATTCAATGGTGTATCCATATAGCCATGTGGCACAGAAGCTGTGGCCACTGCCACTCCCGAAGCTGCAGCTGGACCAGCCGCCGACTCTTGTTGTTGCGGCTCACCCAAAGCGAAATTGGCAGCTGCTGTGGTGCTCACCCAAGGGGAACCGCTCGAAGCATTAACCAGATTGCGCTTTTGTCCCCCAACCCTTCCCCGATGATGTTTATAGTGGCCACGATGAGACTTCCGTTTCAGGTGTCCCGAACTTGACATATCTGCTGGCGGTGAAGTGTCCAACACCAGTGGCAGGTGATGGCCATGAGGTGAGACGACAGCATCTGCTGCATTGATGCTGGCGGAGCTACCTAAGCCAATGGAACTGCTGCTGCTGCTGCTGCTGTTACTATTGCTGTAGTTACTTCTACTATTGACCGTTAATGTCCTCGATGACGGCGACTTTTTAAGCGGCTCAAGCGACTGGGGATGCGCCTGAATTATGGTGGCCGTGGCAAAAACCTCTTGGAAACGATTGCTCGCATCCAGTTGCTTCAATTGCAGATGCTGTTTGTGCAAAAACTGCTGGTGCTGCTGTTGCAAATGATTGAGAATGCGATACTGTTCGAGGATGTGCTTGTAGAACTGCTCTGCGGTGACTTCCGATGAGTTTAAAAGGCGTATGGCAATTTTTTCGGGTATCACAATTTTGTCTGCAAGAAAGCAAAACATCAAAATGTTAATAAAATTCGTTTACTTGAAAGCCAATTAAACTTATCAAATATTTTAGGTTATCCCAAAAAGTCATGAACTTTCGTTCATTACCGACTAGAAGTCCAAGTTGAAGGGCAAAAGGCAAAAAAACTTTGAAATGAATTTATTTTGTTATATATTATATATTTTTACATCATATTTAAACATATACATACGGCTTTGTCATCGCAACCAGCTACGTGATTTTTAATTTGTTTAATTCTTTTTTATATAGGTTTTTGTTAATGGAATAAATATTTCAAATATTTAAAACAAATATGCTCATATTGTGCAATATATTGAAAAACATTTATCAAATGTCTAAAACTAATGAGTTTGCTTACATTAGGACCTTATTGAAATTTATGTCAAGACTCGCATTTTAGCCGGCTCAAGATTAATGTTTATAATTTGATTGCAATTTCCAATTGGTTCTACCGTTGAAGATATCGTATGGCCAATGCAGTTTTGGATGGATCTTCCAAATGCTAACCTCGAGCCGAGGTTTGACTTAAACCAAAGAAAACGCAATTAGTTTATTAAAGGCTCTTAGTAGCCGGTTAATAGACATAGGCGAAATTTTTAGCCCTATCAAATCAAATCCTATGATTTGATTGAAGCGTAGTCCATTGGCATTTTTCATTTTAAAATATCCTTTTTCAAGGCCTACAAATGTAATTCAATTTGCATGTATTCATGTATCAGTAGGTTATTCTTTTATATAAGCCTAGACATATGTATGTATGTATTTAGATTTTGGCCTATAATGAAATCAGTTAATATCGGCTATTTCGAGCCTTTGTTCCAAACTCTTTTCCTTTGTCAACAAACATACATTCATATTTATAAACTGTCGATTTTTATTCGTTCTATTCGATAATCTAATTCAGTCTTAATTATAAAATGTAAGATAGAAAACCAAACGAAAACAGATTTTCCAGTTTTTCTTATGCTGTTAAATCATATATTAGTCAGATCAGATCAGAACAAAAACTTGGTAGCTTTTCAAAGTAAGAATTCTAAAAGTGTTTCCTTATAAAACTATTCGACCGATTGATCATATAACCCTACACGTTATAATTGTCTAATCTAACCAAATTTCATACTTTATATCTCTGTGGTAGTAAAAAGATAAAGTGCCATGTTTCATTCTAGTTTCTGTTTAATTGACAGATTACGATTAATTTAAAGAGACTTGTAAATTAACATGCCATTCAATGCTGACCAAAATTATAAATGCTGGACCGGCCATTTTAACGTATTCCCTGCAAGGTTATTATAAGTAAATGATTGAGTGTTAATTAATAAGTGACCAAAAATTCATCCCTAAAGTAGGCAATAGGCAACTAAAAAGTAAAAGATAATGTTCTCCTCTTAATTTGAAAACAATTAGTAGCCGAAGGATAATAATGCCCCTTGTGATTCAAATAAAAATCATAGCTCTTTGGTCGCTTCATTAACAATCTAATTGTGCTGTTGTCTAAATTCATCACTTAATAATGAAAAGCTCTTAAAAAAACTCGAATAGATTTGAAAATGAAAATAAGTTCATAAACAACTTTTTATACCATACACCCATAGGGTGAAATTAAAGTCGCCAAAATGTATGTAACAGGCAGAAGGAAGCATCTCCGACCCCACAAAGTATATATATTCTTGATCAGGATCAACAACCGAGTCGATCTAGCCATGTCCGTCTGTCTGTCCGTCTGTCCGTCCGTCCGTCTGTCCGTCCGTCCGTCTGTCCGTATGAACACCTAGATCTCGGAGACTGTAAGAGCTAGAGCCACCAAATTTGGTATGTAGACTCGTGTAGTATGTAGAGTGATCAAGTTTATTTCAAATTTTTGCCACGCCCCTTTGCGCCCCCGCAATTTAAAAAAAGCGTTTATCTCAAAAACTATTCCAGCTAGAGACACCATATTTGGTATGTATATTCGCTTAGTAAATGCACACATTTTGTATGTGTAAAAATTTTGCCACGCCCTTTTCCGCCCCCGTAATTTGAAAAACTTGATTATCTCCCGTATTTTTGTACCTTATGCAATCACACTTGGCACACTTAAATTTAATACTAATCTAGCAAAATACTAAATTTGATCAAAATCGGACAAAAAACAGTCGAGTTATGCATATAAACGTTTTTCCATAAGGCCGGAGTTGGCCGTTGGCTGGTGGGGGCGCTAGGGTGTTCGTATGATTGAGTGAGCGAGATACTAAGATATGCTTGTAAAAAGCATGTGAAAATGCATTTGTTTAATAAAGTTGAAATATTTGCTTTACTGGTGTATGGTATACCTAAGTCGGCGAGACGACTTACTTACTTCATTTTGATTAAAAAGTTTCATTGGCCACTAAATATGTAGTCTACTTTTAGGCAAAATAAAGTCAGAGAGAAGGCTTGAATGGAAATAATTGCTTAGACAGATTTACAAAATCTATGTGTGTGTGTGTCTGTGTGCATAGTCAGAGACAAGGGCTGCACCCTTCCATACATGTCTATAGTCATGACCGTGTGTGTGTGTGTGACCTAATTTCGAATTGATTTACAAAATTTACAACAAAATATGAGAAACATTCACGCCCTTTTCGGTGAGAGTTTTTAAGTTTTCGGTTTCGGTTACGGTTACGGTTTGAAGCTCAATTTGAACTATAGCCTACTTTATGGCCCATGTCCCAGATTGACCACACACACACACACACACAGACAACAGACAGCCACAGAAATTTGGTAAATTTGATTTAACTTGGGTACGTCTCGCTTGGCCAACCGACCCCAAACATAAGCAAATTGCATTTTGTTTTGTTCTGGCCCATAATCGCAATGGTTCGCAATTTGTTGGACCACTACTACTTACCGCAGTGATTGCCCTTGGTTATAAATGGCCGTATGGTCGGATCCCATATGAATATATAATAGAGCGACAACATTATGGCCGCCAATGAGACGCATAGCACATAGACGGCCACAGTTAGGATGCGGATGACCTTACGATTGCTTTGCTGCGGTTGATAGCAGCGACTTATTGTCTCTGTGGGCGGCAGTTTCACTTTCTCCTCCAGTGAATTGACTTTCGAATGCATTTCTCGAATTTTTGTTTATTTTGATTTTGTAATTTATTTATTTTTTATAGGATTATTTTTATATATGCTTTCTCTTTGTTTGTTTTGATTTGTTTTGTTTTCGTTTTCAATTTTTTGATATGTTTTTTTATACAAAAAAAAAACCAACCACAACAAAAAGTAACAAAACACAACAAGAATAAAAATTTGTTTATATTTATGGTTTTTTGTGCTTAAAGTTTATTTTTTGTTTCAGTTGTAAATGCAATAATGTTATTGTGAATGCAGGGCGGACGCGTGGATATTGTTACTAATCTTATTATTATTATTATTATTATTATTATTTGTGGTTGTTATTGTAATTGTTGCACCGCTAAAATGTAGAAAATTTTCCAACCGACGCGTCCAGCGTATGCAAGCGAAATGACGCCCCAGAGCCTGGAGAGTTAGCCGACAACAACGAGGCAACGAGACCGACCAACAACGACGACGACCACCGACGACAACGACCAACGACAACAACAACAACAATACCAACAACGACGAAGACATTTGGGACGAGCCAGGAGCAATGCCAGGCCCAGGCATCATCATCATCATTATCATCATCTTAGTCATCATTGGCCTCATTATCATCATGATTGTCGTTGTCGCTGTTGCTCGTCTCTCAGTTTCGATCTTCATTCATAAATTTATTTTTCCCTTTCTTCCGTGTTTATGTTTAAAAAAGGGAGAAGGAATACAATGAGTGATGAGTGATGAGGGGAGCTGAAACATTTGCCACGCGCTGATGGCATTCCAAAATAATTACAAAGCACGTTGGCACGTTCCAAAATTTCAGAGATTTTGCGGTATTGCATGTCGAATTCATCCATCACTCAATCATAGCCCGCCTACCCATTTTATTTAAAATGAAATATCAATCAGAAATATGTGTAAAATGTGTTGCTCATGAAATTTGAATTCTTGCCGAAAGCCTCACACACACACACAGGCGCACAAATTCAAATTTCATTCAACCTTCGCCGCGAAGGACGCCGACTCAAGGCAACAAAACTCAACTAAAACTTTCGCTCACCTCACCTCAACAAGCATTGCAAGCCACGCCATGCCATGCCATTCCATTATATTCATCCCATCGAATGCAACCCCTAAACCAACGACTCAGGTGACACCTTCGTTTTCGTTATGCTATGTGCTATTTGGGAACAACTGGAACTGTGTCCGCCTAGCTCGTTGTTGTCTCGAGGTTAATAAACTGCAACTGGGTCACTAGGACAAAACGAATGCAACTGAGAGCGAGCCACTGAGCTAAAGAGCTAAACGAGAGCCGAGAGCCATGGAACATTTTGGGTGTGATGTGAAAGTGTAGTAAGAGGAGGATTGAAGGAGGTTTTGCAATGTTGGCCATTGATTTTGGTTGTATAAGTTTCGCACAGGATGTAGGCCAAATACACACACACACACACACACACACACACACACACACACATTCATAGAGTTCAGTCAGTCAAAACTTGCCTTAAAGCATTTGTTTTCCATCGTGTCGACTTTTGGCCTCGAAAATGAATGGAGTCCCCGGCTTAGGGCAATTTCCTTTTCCGTTTTGCTTCGGTAACCTTTAAATGGTTTTAATACAATTGACCGATTTGCGTTAGAAATTCTCATGTAATTTCAGGAATTACATTTGGTAATTGCGAATGGGAAAAAAAGACAAACACACACACACACACATCGAGAATGTTCTGCAATTTATCAATGGCTTTGATTGTGCTCAATAATCAATAAATCATACGCCCTGTTGGCTCGCTTTAAATGGAAT